>NC_141599.1:44387687-44687687 GCF_047967505.1 Dipteris shenzhenensis
GTGGCGAAGTGTCAACGGTTGGAAAATAGTACAGAGAGGTTCTATATAATACCTACGAATGTAGCACATCCAAGGAGAAAGGCGCCTGAGTAGGAGCTCATTCCTAAGCAATTGTCTATCGAGGACCTTACATCTTTCACACTATGAAATTAAGAGTTCAAATTAACTTAGCAAGCACACTCTAACTTCGGGGAAATGAGCACAATTAACCACCATGAAGATGGCAGTTTTGAGTTTGTAACTTCATCTCAAGAAATGGGACTAAGAAGCTTCTCATAATGTCATGCAAAAACTTGCTACACCTAATTTCCTTTAATCTTTAACCTATTAACCACGGACACCCAAAAAAAAAGAAAAGAGAACACATGGCAACTTGGAAGAGAAGAGGCTGCCACGTGTCACAAAGGTGCTCTTGGATGGAGGCTTGGAGAGGGGAGGAGGTGGAAAGACAAGAGACAAGCTTTGGGAAGAAGGTGGAAAGACGAGAGAGCTTTAGGGACACGGAGGAGATTAAAGATCAATAGAATGGAGGAGATGGAAGGTCACCTTTGAGAGAAAGGAGGAGATGGAAGGACTCAGAGGAGATGGAAGGTCACCTTCGAGAGGAAGGAGGAGATGGAAGATTAATGGAATGAAAAAAGGAGATGGAAGGTCCCAAAGCCATGGGTTAAGACTTAAAAATTTTTCAAAATCCAATCCAAGTATGCAAGGTGAACTGATTAGCAATTTAAGAATCAAAGATCCACCTTCAGATGGAGAGTGGTTAAGGATGGTCATGTATCTTTACCCGTGCAAAGCACAGGTTCAATACTCGTAGAGTCTATATTCTCATTCCTCTCAAATTTTGCAAACTAGCACAAACATCTCTTAAAGGACTTATAGAAAAGGTGATACATGCAAAGCTTTCAATTCTACATCAACCAAATTAGTGCCCATCTAGCATATAAAAAATATGGCCCACCCTCAATTAATCGGACTATCAATAAAAAGTATCCTTATTCCATTACAAAGTCATCAACTAGCCTAAAGGAATTATGACATGGTGGGAAATTGAAAACATGGAAAAACCACCATTTCTAGACTTTCCTATGATGAGGACATCTTTGCACGCCATGAGGAGGTCCTCACCGTTTTTCCACCATTACACCAAGGTCAAATGTTGGGGGGAAAGGTGAGAAGTTTTCCCACTATTACACCAAGGTCAAATGCTGGGGGGAAAGGTGAGAAATTACAACTTGCCACATCGGATGAATTCCCCACCAAATTCCTTAAAAACCCCTTTCGGCATATGGAAAATACAATTTCCCACAAATCCCTTCCCGTGTCATAAGGCCTTAAGGTCGCCATCAATTTATCATATCAAGAATTACCACCTTCACATTGAGAGTTTGCACATGGGATGGGCTTGGGGTTGGACTTTTTGGTTGAAAAGTTCGTAGCAAATGGCTTCTCCCAAGAAAATCCTCCCTTAATTCATAATTCTTGGCTCGATCACTTTTGAACAATTTGTGGATCTGAAATGAAATCAGATTATATCCTGTATATATGGTCAATGATGGTTGTCTGTCTTCATGAACTCTTCAAAGGTGAGATACCTTTTGCAGATCAAAGCAACCATGCATTTAATCCTGCCAAAAAATTATGCTCTTGCATCTCAGCGTTCAATGAGCATTGAGGATTGCAACTTTCATGCCATTGAAGCTCAGGTCAAATCTTAGACTTGAGGGCATCCTATTTTGCATGGAAAGGCATCACTACCAACAGCCCCTATGATGAGCACAATTGTGCCAATCTTCACCAGTATTTGTCGTCTGCCTCAATGAAATGCAGAACATAATACTTACTAAACACCGGGGGCCGGGGGCAGAAGCATTGTCTCTACTGAATAAACAGTGTTCACAGACAAAAAAACAGGGGTAATTTTAGACATCAAGTAAAGTGTTGCACAGGCAGGAGTCACACATCATGCTCAATAAATGGAGGGAGGAAATCATGATACGTGTTCAACAAAAATCGACAACCTTTCCTACCGATGTTATGGTCCCACGAACTTATTATCCATGTTTCTCTGAGGTATTTGCATAAGGAGACCTACCACGAACGTCGTAGCCCCAACAGTAGGGTGAGATTTTCATATAATGAGATTCTCGACCACTTCAACCAACATCATAGTCCTACGGAAACTACAGATTTGTTGGACCGTCCTCTGCGTCGTCTACTCTCCTAGCCCCCATAAAACAGCTATTCGAGTAGAATATTAACAGCCACATCGAGAATTTATCAGAAGAAGTGAATGTGAACGCCCCACTCTCGTAGGCCCTCGAGGACGAAGGAAACATTCAATGAGAAGGTAGCTAAGCCTTCAGCAGCTGACACATGAAAGTAAAAGACTCGATGTTCGGTAAAAGTTTGGAAAATTTTTGGGACGGGTCTATAGAAGCACAGATTATACAAGCGCTTCTCAGTCCATTAGAAGGTACAAGAAGATGCAGACTGCAATCAACCTCTATGTTTTAAAGGGGCAGCAGCAAGATCGTCCATACATCTACTAAAGCACATTCAGAGTTCAAAGCAATTTCATCAAAAGAAAGGTGACATAGGCTTTAGAAGCTTCCCTCCGAGTGCCACCAAAATATAACCTTCCACTTCTGTTTCAAAAACTGCGGCAGTGGTGTCGCATTGTTCCGTGAGCGTTAAAAAGGCAACGCTCTGTTCCTCAACGTATGAGATTATACCTACAGAACGTTTCTAAATGCCAAAGGGAGGTTGCAGACAACCAGCAAAATTTCATTGCCGACGATTGGACTTCAATCAAAGGACAAAATACTTTTGCCAAATGCAATAAGATGTACACTTTGTTCAAAACTGATGGGACCTGAGGTAGGCATCAGAGCGCAAGTGATTGTTCACGAGCCGAGTGAGGCTTCGCATAATACCATCGAGATAACTCATCATGTGCCAGAATGAATGAGCAAAATGCTGCACAAGCATGAAAGATTTTCCGATGCAAAAGCCATCAATGCTACAAGAGTAAGCAACCCAGACGGGAATTCATACAAGATCAGCACTCCTCATCAGATCGACAACAAAAATTCATCCGTTTGTGAAAGAAGATGATGAAGAAGAAGAAGAAGAAGAAGAAGAACAGGAACTTCCTCAACACTCTGAAAGCATGCCTTGTAATTCTAAGGGAGCCCCCCAAAAAACCCTAACACCTGCATTCTTTTGCCCTCTCCTTACCCTAACGCTCCCGTTAGCCCTAATCACATGGTCGGAAACGGTTTTTGGCGTGCCATATGTGGAGGCTAGAGTGAAGTCGCTGGTGGGCAGTACGAGTTTCGTGCCGCGTGGAGCCCACAGTTGCCCACCACTTGCGCTGCGTGGAGCCCCAGATTGTTGCTGCCACTTGCATTTCAGGCTCCTCCACATGTCATCCTCTCACTAGGTTGTGGTAGTTGTGTGGTGGCCGGATTTCATGCATGCCACTGTCACCATGCAATGCATTTTGCTTTGCATTATCCTCCCTTCACGTTGTGAGGCTCCTCGTTCGCTGCTTCAACACTGAAAGCTTTTCTTTGTCTCACTGGCAACAATCTAACGAAGCTGCTTGCCCGGCTTAAGAACTCGGTCACGTTGATCGACAGGTAAGTGTTTGTCTCATCGCGGTCCTGTGGCGACATGCAAGTTTCATTGTTGTAGGCTATTATTCCCCGATCTATCATGAAAATGCCTGCATCAGGAAGTTCATCTAGTATACCTATTGGAGCTTCCCCTGATAGCAACCTACTCAAGTAATTAGCAATGGCATGTTGCTTTCCAAGCCTATGCACAATGCTATAGTCAAACTCTTGCAACAAGAGCATCTATCTGGCCAATCTTCCTGTTAATTACAGTTTATTCACTAAGTAAATGAGACATGAAAATTCACTTTGTTGCCCAATAAATAATGCTGAAATTGTGCAATGCATAGATCATTCGAAGTGCTTCCCTCTCTGTGAGTGCATAGTTCTTTTCATTCTTTGTTAAGATTATGTTGACATAGTAAACTGGTTTGAACCACTTAGGTGTTTTTTGCTGCATAAGCACTACACCTACTTCTACATTAGAAGCATCAACAAAAACCTCAAATGGAAGAGTCCAGTCAGGGGGTTGTAGTATAGGTGCTATCATCAACATTTTCTTCAGGATATTAAAAGCATATTGCTATGCATCACCCCAGATGTATGGCTCAGTTTCCCATGTGAGTTTTGTGAGAGGATAGCATATGTCAGTAAGGTATCTAAGAAATATGCAGTGCCATCCATTTAATTTGGCCTATAAATCTTTGAAGCTGCTTAATGTTTTTGGGTGGTTTGGCATGTCACTTTGTTTGGATCTATTTCCATTCCATCTTGTGAGATAATGTACCCTAGGAGAATTCCTCGACTCATAGCAAATGCACATTTGGCTTGGTTTAAGCTTAGACTAGCCATTCTACACTTGGCAAAACATAAACTCAAGTGTTGTAGATGTTCCACTCTTTTCCCAACAAATACTAAAAAATCATCAAGGAAGACTTTCATAAAAGATGTAAGATACTCAGCAAATACCCCCTGGATGTACTTTTGAAAGGTTGGCGAAGCATTCTTAAGACCAAATGTCATGACATTAGAAGCAAATACTCCCCATTCAGTGACAAATGATGTTTTGTCTTTATCCTTACGTGCCATTCTTATCTGGTTGTAGCCATTGAAACCATCAAGAAAACTATAGATTTCATGACCTGCTACAACATCTAGTAAGGAATCACAAAATGGTAGAGGAAAAGGGTCAGTAATGGTGGCAGCATTGAGCTTTCTGTAGTCCACACATATTCTGAGTTTTCCATTATTTTTGGGCACAATGTCAATAGGTGAAAGCCATGTAACATGGGTGAGAGGATATATAAAACCAACTCTCAACAACTTAGCAATTTCTTCTTTGACTTGTTTTGCATAGTTGGGATTCATTATGTATCTTCCTTGCACCACTAGTACAGCATCTTGCTTTAAGTTAATCCTGTGTTGACAGAACTTAGGGTCTTATATCAGTATAATGCCAAGCAAAGACGTCTTTATACTCTATCAATAAGTCTTTTAATGCCATTTTAAAAGGTGGAGGAAGACTTGTACTTACCAAAATTATCTTGGGATTGTCACGGTCTCCAAGGTTCATCTCTTCCAAGTCATCCTATCGGACTCTAGCACTCTTTTGCATATGCTCCTCAAATTGAGTTTCAGTTTCTAGGATGGCCTATGCAACTGATTTCGAATGGTTGTCTTGTCGAGTGTCCTCTGTGTGGGCATGATTGTCACTTGTCATATTGTGGTTGATAGAATCTTCCTCCGATTGTTTTTTGACCGTGTTCTATTTCACCGTGGTGGGATGTAGGTCGGGCAATGGTGTTTGTTGATTTGAGCATGTATACTGATCAATAATTT
The DNA here is from genome assembly GCF_047967505.1 of Dipteris shenzhenensis. Classification (NCBI taxonomy): domain Eukaryota; kingdom Viridiplantae; phylum Streptophyta; class Polypodiopsida; order Gleicheniales; family Dipteridaceae; genus Dipteris; species Dipteris shenzhenensis. Next base: position 44,393,147 of record NC_141599.1, read on the forward strand.
TGATCACATCAATTTCAAATATGGGGAAAACAGCAGGATTTCTCCTAAGGAAATTCTCCTCCTCATCTTCCTCAAATTCATCTATCATGTTGATGCCCTCTGCCTGTAGTGTTTTGGGAAGCTTCTCTTTGAAAAAAAAAGATTTTAAACTTCTTTTTTCCTTTTTTGATCGTTATCCTTTCGGATCCCTAGTCTTGTTTTACTTTGGCATCTCTCAACCATGGCCTCCCCATAACATGGAATAGGCACAATCTCTTTCCTCCATTCTATGAGTACTACAAATGTGACTGTAAAGGATAGTCCCATAATGGTAATTTCATGTCCTCTTAGTATTTGAAGAGGTTGTATTCTTCTTTGGTCAGCCATTCTGACTTGAAATGGTGCTAGTGCAAGTTCATTGTTTGCAACAAAATTTCTTAAATAGATCCTCAAAGAGGATGTTCACCCCTGATCCTCCATCTACCAATAATTCTGGTATCCTTTGCCTTTTATAATCCACATCTATGAGTGAGACTTGATAATCCACATCTTCAATGCTGGATGTGTAAATGTCAGGTGTTTTCTCTTCATCATCACTCTGTGGATGATTTTTTGTTTGAGGAACGTCGGTAAAATGCAAATTCCGACATAATTGTTTCTTGAATGCTGGAACAAGATTCGGAAGTTGATCCAATGTTATCTGAACTTTGGAATCCAAAAGCTCTTTAAAGAAGAGTGTGGGGTATTCATGTTCATATTTGGCCTTTTCCTATATCTGACTTCTATTCTTCAATGTGGTGTCTGCAATTGGAACAGCTTGCTCCTCTTTGATTTTCGTCCGCTTGACCCTATCACCACCACTATTTTTCTGTTCTACTGAGCCCGAGGCTGTCCAGCAAATCATTTTTTCCTTTGGGAATATATCTCTGGTTGAAAGAAGCTTGTCATGTTGTGTGTGTATCTAGAACCTTGTTAAGTTGTTGGATGTTGCTTTGCTGAAGTTGTTTAGCTGTAGGTTGATGTGAGATGTTTTCCGTCGAAAGACTATAGGCTGTGTTTGGAGTCGAGCTAAGCCTTACCCTTGTTTTGGAGCTATGATGCTCTTACTTCTGTTGTTGTACCAGTTCATTGGCTTTGGTTTCATTCTTGGTGCATCTCCAAGGCCAAGCTCGAATGATTTGCAAACTCCGTGAGAGAGAGAGAGAGAGAAAGAGAGAGAGAGAGTTCTTTTTTTAAAAAAGTGTGTGCGAGTGAGTGTGCGTGTGAGAGAGAAAGAACCAAAATAGAAGGGGGCCATCATGGCAACAAAGTGTGTGGAACACTTTTTGTCAAAAATGTAACTAGTTGGAAGGCAGTGCTAACAAACCAAACAATGACACCTAGTTCAAGTCTTATTTTCATGTAACATTTCTTTACATGGCTTGTAATCCTTGTTTGATTGTGTGATGTTCAATGTGACGTGAACACTAGAGTACAAAAGGAAAGATTGATAACAATAATTGTTATTGGGCCATTATTATTATCATCATTGACATTTCTCATATTGTTATAATTTGCACCCATTCCCCTTCTGATACTATACTATTGCATCTAGAATTTCATCTAACTATAAAACTTTAGTAATCATAAGGTAAGAAAGAGGAACTATTCAAATGCGATAAATCGCAAGACACAAAATGTAAGGCAACAAGTACAAAGAGCAAAGTCACAAAGAGTGAACCAACCTCGTGCCTTACATTTCAACTTTAGGAGATTGCTAGTTTGTGTAAGAAGGAAAAAGCTAAAAGTTCACACTAATTGTTATAGAACCTTTAACATGTGTTATATTTGAAAAATAATTATTTACACGAGAGGGATCAAAACAATTTACAATCATATTCTTGAAAGAAAAACAATTAACAATCATACAAACTTGCATCATGCCGACTGGGCTTATTTAAATTCATGAATAGGAAATTATATAATTTCATTAAAGGATGTGCTTATTTTTATATTATAAGTTCAAAGGACCATTTTGCAAAATTGTTGGGAAACCACCCAAAGTTCATTCCTTATTTGTTAACTTAAATATAGGTTAAATTTAGCACATTTTGTAAGGAAACTTCAAATTGAATAACATGCAATATCTCACTTAATACACATTATCATTTGATTGTATTATCTTCAAAAGTGTCACCAAAATGGCTACGCATATCTCTCTCTCTCTCTCTCTCTCTCTCTCTCTCTCTCTCTCTCTCTCTCTCTCTCTCTCTCCCCTGTGTGTGTGCGCACGCGTGTGTGCACGTGTACATCTGTGTGTGCATGTGCTTGTCTCTTATGTGTGTGTGTGTGTGTGTGCGTGCTTGTCTCTTATAAATATCTATAAATATGCTTGCTCATATCAAATGCCTTACCTTAAATGTTCAAGGGATGTGCGACAATAGGAAATGGAAATCTATGTGGCTATATATCAATCAATTTCAACCTGATATAGTGGCATTACAAGAACACAATCACCATGTCCACGCAGGAAAGAAAGGTCAATACTGCAACTATGATATCTTTTATGCTGGGGAGCACTCTTTCTCAAATGTAGTCATTCTGATTAAGCATGAGCTTCAGCTAGTTATTGCTTTGAATGACAATCAAGGCAAGTGGATTATTCTTCAATGCATTATTTAAGGCGAGGTGTTTGAATTTGCTTCTGTATATGCACCTCAATCTTCTCGAGATAGAAGTGCAATTTGGGATGCCATGCACTGATATCCATGGAGATATCATGCCTTTATATGTGGGGATTTCAATAATGCTCCGCAATAGGGTGACAATACATCAGGAAATACTCATATGTTAACCTTTGAAAGGCATGCATGGTCTCAATTACTAATTCATCTTAATCTGGTTGATCTTTGGAAGGAATTGTAGCCTTTGTCACCTGGATACACTTTTCAACATAATGCCCTTTCTTCTTACCAAGCACGTCTGGATCACTGGTATAGTGTAGCCCCACAACAAAATGATGATTTTACATGCAAAATGTGGGTTGACTATGCCTTTGTGCATTCAGATCATGCACTGTTATGGTTGAGGCTATCTTTTCATGATATGCCAGATGATAGACTGCCTCAAAGGCGACATTTGATTGTGAACAATAGTTATTTACAGCATGTTACTTTCAAGGCAATGGTTACTAATGCCTATCAATCTCTGTCTTCTCAGAGCCACTTTGATATTGATAATGCATGGCATTCTTTTATTTCCGAAATGCAAGTTGTAATTAGAGGTTATGGCAAGTCTTACATGAAGACTATGAGGGAAACTATTGCTCAGGCTAAATTGACTTGCCAAGACCTCACTGAACTCAGTCAATTTCGTCCTTTGTTCTTGCATGAGCAAACAACACTATGCTAAACATTGTCTCCAACTCAATGATCACAGGAAACTTGCCAAATGGGAGACCAGAGCAAGACAAAGAGCTTTCATAGATAAAGGCTGTTCTTTCAAATAATTTTTTAAAAGCTTGCATCAGAAGAGATTAAACACAAATATTTGCAGGGTGCTTAAGCCTGATGGTTCATGGTCTTACAATTGAGTTTTTCTTAGAATATTGGCCTCTTTTGAAGCATACTTTGCTGCATATGGTGAATTCTGCTTGGCAAAATCAAAAAATGCCAGACACATGGAAGAGAGGTCTTGTTAAACTCCTTCCAAAGAAGCAAATCTGTGAATCTTTGACTGATTGGAGACCTATCACGCTTATGCCAATTATTTACAAATGTACTACCAAAATGATTGTTGACCGGATAAAAGGCTATTTGCATGATGGGTTGCATCCTGCGCAATCTCGTAGGCATATCACAGACAACATTGCTAATGCCTATGTTGGAATAGAATATGCCAAATATATGCAGCAGGATGTTTTGCTATTGCAAGTTGATATTGCCAAAGCTTTGAACACTGTTCAGTGGGATTTTATTTCACAAACAATGCAGGCATTGGAAGATAGTCAAGTTGCCTGCATAATTTCAAGGGATATTTCTACAACCTAGACTCTTGGTTGTTCTGTTCGGCAAGGCTGTCCCCTTAGTGCTTTACTATTTGCCATAGCCACTCATCCAACGCTTCAATATATGGACCACCTTTTGGACACCGGTCTGTTGCATGGATTGGAAATTCCTGGCAGTAGCAGCACGATCGCGCTCAAGCATATGCTGATGATTCTGTCTTTATCTCGAAAAATACTCAGAGCGATCTCTCCTTGATTATGCAGGCTCTTTCCACATATGGCTTGGCTGTTGGTTTTCATGTAAATTTTCAGAAATCTAAGCTCTTGCCGTTACATGCTAAATACTGACAGTCTTTTGTGACCTGGGGAAATTTTTCCACCTTCTCAAATGATTCGACATCTTGGCTATCCTCTAGGTTGGGGGCTCACTCGTTCGCAACAAACTGATTGGGTGCTCACCAAGCTGAGGAAAAAAATTGAATATTGGAAGCTTGCAACTTGGCCATTACATGTTCGTTTGTGAATAATGCAATCCATTTTGATAGCATACATACAATTCTATCTACCTCTCATTATGTTTACTAAGGCAGATCTGGTTTCCTTTATGTCTGCTATCATGGAGATTTTCTGGCGTTCAAAAAATGGCAAGAAAAGTCTCAGATTACTCTCTATGCATCGTCTCTCTTCTCCAAAGATGCACAGGGGTTTGAACATACTCAATATTCAAGTGCATATACTTGCTCACAGGGGGGAAATGATGTTGCACTTTATGCAAGGGGATCAGCCTTGGGCTTTCATGATCCGCTCTCTTTTGTTGCATATTGATACTTCTGCTTTTGGGCATTGACAGCCTACATAGTGGGATTTTCTACTTGACTCTATTCAAGGCAAGATCAGAGGCTGTCCTTTTGTCTCTCGTTTGCTTCTTGATTGGAAGCATATTTTATCCCACTTGGAATGGAATGACATGGATTCTTTGTTGGGAAATTCCTTAAGGGCTGAGAATATTTATTGGTCCAAAGTATTCCACCCTCCTTTGGCTATACAAGAACCCAGGCGTTCTTATTTTATATCTTTCAAAGGAATTGCTTTTGTGACGGATGTACTTTGAGATGATGACACTCTTTTATCTTTTTCTGCGACTGCTAGCAAGTATGGTTTGGGAGCTCATTATCGTCTATGGCACAAAATTGCAGAAATGCTTCAACCTTTCTTGCCGGTACCTTGTTTGGAACTTCAAAATAGGCTTGAGGATTGGATTCTCCATTCTTTCTCTTCTTCAGCCCATCCTTTGAAGCTGTCACATATCACAGTGCCTTCTCTGTATAAAGTGTTGTTACCTCTGCCTTTTGGGTTTCTGACAGAGCCAATTCTGTTTGGCATATGGATCGCCCATCAAAGTGGTGGAGAAAGCGTTTGCATCTCCTTTGGCATTATAAAGTCCCTCTTAGGCAACAGGTTTTCCTCTGGCAAGTCCTACTTGGCATTTTTCCGTCTGGGCAATTACTCTCGCATAGACATATTGCCTCGACTGTTTGCCACAGATGTCTACATTTCTGCTGAATCTGTGCCTCACATTTTATGGCATTGTCCACATACTTGTGATTTCCTTGCTCTCATTCATCAGGGGCTTCGAGCGAGATTTCCTACTGTTACTTTTGGCAGGTTCTTCTCGTTATTTGACTTTCATCTATCTAGACAAGGTTTTGATTTATTTTTTGTTTGAGTGCGCTACTAGGCACTTTGGACTCTATGGATGGACAAAAATCATAGTCTTTGGTGATCCTGCTTTTCCATCTTTTGTTTTTTCAAACAATCTCTGCGACAATCGTTTTATGATTGCTTCCAAACTCATTTGATTGACCATGATGTATATATGGCTTATACTGAGATTTTCAGTTGAGTAGTAGTTACTCCGCTTTAGGAGTACCTATGAATGTAATTATTTCACAACAATAAAATATTCTTCTCACCAAAAAATGTGTGTGTGTGTGTGTGTGCACGCGTATGTGTATGTGTATGTATGTGTGTGTGTGTGTTTGTGTGTGTATGGCTTATACTGAGATTTTCGGTTGAGTAGTAGTTACTCCACTTTTGGAGTACCTATGAATGTAATTATTTCACAATAATAAAATATTCTTCTCACCAAAAAATGTGTGTGTGCGCGCGCACGCGTACGTGTATGTGTGTGTGTGTGTGTGTGTGTGTGTGTGTGTGGTGTCAGTCAGTGTGAGTGTGTGTGTGTGTGTGAGAGAGACAGAGAGCGTGAGAGAGTGCGGACTCTGCTATTCAGTCTTGCTACGGATTCTGTGTAGCCTCCCTCCCTGTCCGTACATCTGTACGATCGCCGTACGTTTTTCATACGATCGTACGGACAACTAGGTCTGCCTCGTCCCTACGTAGCTCTGAGTAGTCATGTACCTATCTGCATCGCCATCATCGTACTATTTTCTGAAGACCCTTCCGTATGTCCGTACAGCCCCATCGATTTCTGTGCAATCTCTTCCGTATATCCGTACAGCCCTGTCCATTCCCGTACAATCTCTCTGTGCCCCGTAAGCATCTTCGTACGGTTCAATTTTCCCGTATAGTCTCCTCCGTTCATCCGTATAACTACCCCTCAGCATCTCCGTACGGTTCAGTTTTCCCGTACGGTCTCCTCTGAAAATCCGTACAGTCCCGTTTTTGCCCTTGCTCCTGCACTTTTCCGTACAGTCCTAGTTTTCTCGCTTGTTTGATTCTATACCTCTTCGTACAGTTCCTCTTTCCTTGTCGTATTCAATCATGGCTTTAGGTTCGAATGTTTGTACATATGCTCGAAAAGAAAGACCTGCAGATGCGAAGCGCCGCCCTTCACAGCCTGCAACACAAGATGATGAACTTACTATGGAAGCTTAATACGTGTTTGATACACTTAAGGATGACTTTCAGCAGTCATGACAGAAATGGGGCAAACCAGTTCCAAAGGTCACATAGAAATTGAAATTGCCATCCCTCGTGAATCCTCTCAGGAAGTTATCTCAAACTGCGGTAATAATTTTCTTTCCAGGAAGAATCCCAGCAGCTAGTGATGTTGCACATTGGATTAAGTCCATCCTTGGAGGATGCTTTGTAGAGGGAGTATATTTTGCATCTAGAGGCTTTTATGAGGTGCACTTATCAGATGCTTTGTGCAAGCAGAGGCTACTTGAGCTTTCTCCCCTCTTTTACAGGAAGCAGATGGTACATGCTATGCCTTGGTCCCCAAACAAGGATTATCAAAGTCTTATACGACATCATTGCCCTGTATGGGTTGAGGTTGTTAATTTCCCGGACTATATGCATGAAGAATTGCCTGGATTGGCTGCTTCTTTGGGACAGGTCATTTGTCCTTTATGCCCTATGGGAAACCGTAACAGGTTCTGCATTCTCTGGGACACTGATACACCTACCCCTCCTTCTATTGCAGTGGAAGTTGAGGGAGTGCAATTGGGAAAAAAGTATTTTGAATTGAAATGGGGTGTATTTGCAGGAGCTTGTTTTGCCTGTCACAAGTTTGGGCATCTAGCCTCTGAATGCCCCAATGGTTCTGCATCAGCCCCCTCCCAATGCTTTGCCACCCAAGACACGGGAAAAGAATGACAATTTGCAAGCTAAGATAGCAAATAGAAATGGAGCAAAGAATGCCAAACCAATTAATCGAGCGCAATCACTTGCTGGAAAAGGAAAAGGAAAAGAAAAAGAGAAGATGAAGGAATCTGCGGGAACTGATCAGGATGGCTTTCAACAACCTAAGAAGGTGGTTGTATTGAAGCAACGCCCCTTCCAATCTCGTCAATGGGATGCTTCTTCTCCCTCACCAGGATAGGCTTCCACTTTAGCTCCTGTCCTTCAAAATTGGGTGGGAGTTTTGAAGAAGGGCATCCCCATATGTGATTCTGAAGAAGGGGAGAATGCTATTTCCTTCATGGATCATGAGGGAACGTAGCCCATGCAAGCAGAGGCTCTGCCTCTCTGATATCTTGTTCTATACTTATACTTTACTGTATATATCCCTTCATACATCAAACACTTAAGTGCTTTACATACAATGTACAGAGCCTCTACAATGTCTCAAAGTGGAGGCTTTTATGGAATTATGTACATAAAATGCAGCCAGATATTGTTTGTTTGCAAAAGCATAATCAACACTCTAAGGTTGGTCATCATGATTTTTTTGGCGGTTATGACATATACTATGTTGGTGCCACTACCTACTCAGGTGTATGCATAATGGTCAGACATGAGCTGGAGCCTCAGTTAGCTTTCAATGATAGCAGTGGCAGATGGATGGTCATACAATGTAATGTCAATGGTGATATTCTTGAGTTTGCATCAGTCTATGCCTTCCAGACCTCTGCCATGAGGGCTTCTTTATGGGATTCTTTAAGCAAATATCCCTGGAGATCTAATGCATTCATCTGTGGAGATTTTAATAATTCCCCTCTGCCAAGAGATAACACCACTTCAAGATCTCATATGCTATCATTGGAAAGGCAGAAATGGGATAGCATGCTTCTTTCTGTGCAGGCTGAAGATTTATGGCTGCTTCTTCAAGGGTCAGTGCCTGGATATACTTTTCATCATAATGCACTTACTACATACTGGGCAAGGCTTGACAGATGGTATTTGCTTTACCCACAACAATATGCAGATTTTAGCCCTCATCTCCTCATAGATTTCTCATTGGGCTTGTCAGATCATGCCCCATTATGGATGAATCTGCACCTTGGTATGCCACTGGATGATTTGCCACCCCTTTCCAGTAGATTATTGCATGTTAATCAGGCTTATTTCCGACATCACTATTTCGAGCAAATGATCAGACTTGCAATTCATCCCTTGCCTTTGCATGCCCAGGAGGACATGGACTATGCTTGGGACAGCTTTGTCTCTCGTATACAGAATGCCATTAGGGAGTATGGAAACTGGCATATGACTAAATGGAGGAATGAGGTCAAATGGGCAAAAAGGACAGCACAACAATAGACTAAATTCTCACATTTAAGGCCTCTTTCTGAATCAGAAAATGATTCCCTTTCACAAGCCTTTTTCCAGGGCCTGCATGCTACTCGACAGAAAAATTCATGTCTCCGGGTAAGGAAGCTAGATGGCTCTTGGACGCACTCTTTCTCTGATCTCCAAGATGAATGCCAAAATTATTTTCAGAAATTGTTCTCTGCTCCTGGTTCCCCATCAAATCAAATGACAGATGCGAGGAGTGAATTCCTCCAATATGTTTCTGAAATAGTGGAAATGGATGATGCTCTCACCTTGGAGAGACCTTTTACTGATACAGAGCTTGATAATGCATTGCTCCACCTCAGCAAATACAAGTCCCCTGGCTGGGATGGCCTTACGGTGGAATTTTATATTTCTTTTTGGAATGATTTGAAAGATGTCCTCTTGCAAATGATCAATGTTGCCTGGCAAGAAAATCAGTTTTACCGCACTCTTGGAAGCATGGCATAGTTTAACTTGTGCCCAAAAAACATCTGTGTGACCATATGTCAGATTGGAGGCCTATTACCTTGATGCCTGTAGTTTACAAACTCATTGCCAAAATGATTGTGTATAGGCTTCATGGGATACTGAATGCGGGCCTTCATCCTCATCAGTATGAGTTTGTGCCACGCAGACAAATCCATGACAATATCTCCAACGCATTGACTGCAATTGAATATCCTAAGTATTCGCATCAAGATGTGCTCATATTGCAAGTAGATATTGCTAAGGCATTTGACACTGTTCAATGGGATTTTATCTCCCAAATCATGACAAAGTTGGGCTTTGGTCCAAAGATAGCAAATGCAATTTACTGGCTTTATTCTCGCTCTACTTCTCAGTGCATTCTTGGAGGTCATCTATCTCAGTCATGGACATTGGATAGATCAGTTAGACAGGGTTGCCCTCTTAGTGCTCTCTTTTATGCCATTGCGACCCATCCCCTCTTAATGTATCTTGATCATCTTACAAACACAGGACAGATGACTGGTCTAAAAATCCCTGGGGCTGCATCTTTCTTGGCACAAGCATATGCTGATGATTCCTTCTTTATGCCATAGAATTCTCCTCAGGAAGTTCACATGCTTATGACCACTCTATCATTGTATGGATTGGCAACGGAATTGCATGTTAATTTTGACAAATCTAAATTGCTTCCACTGAAATAATGTGACTGGCATTCTATTCTCTGGCCAGGTCAGGTGGTGCATTCCAAAGATGTAGTCAGGCATTTGGGATATCCTATAGGAGGGCATATCACCAGGAAGCAGCAATTAAAATGGATCTTCCAAAGACTTCAACATAAACTGGAATATTGGAAAATTTATACTTGGCCTCTTCATGTCAGGCTCAGAATAGTACAGCCCATTGTAATGTCCTATGTTCAGTTCTTTTTGCCTTTGCTACATTGGTCCTCCAGAGATATTTCAGACTTTATGTCTCAAGCTATGGAGATATTATGGAGGACAAAAACTGCTGTGAAAGCATTCAGACTGATGAAGATGGAACTGGTATGCTCTCCTAGGATGCATGGTGGACTTAATATCCTCAATATAAGATATCATGTACTTGCAAGGAAGGCAACTATGCTCCATACTTTTTTCCGCCAACAACCACCATGGACTTATATGATAGCATCCATGTGTGTCAACATGAGGACTTTTGCTTATGGTCATTGGACTACTAATCATTGGGAGGTTGTCATTGGGAGATTTGTAGGGAAGATACCTAGCTGTCCTTTCTCTACTGCTCTAATACTTGACTAGAAACAAGTACTTTCTAAGGTTAAATGGACTTCTCGTAATTGCTCGGGGACAAACTCGATGAGGAAAGAAAGTATTCATTGGAGTGCCATCTTTGACATTCCACTCGCTTTACAGGAACCTGTTCGTGCATACAACCTCTTGAAATTGGGCATTAGATACATACATGATGTGGTAGATAATCAAGGTTATGTCTTATCTTTTCCTCAGGCCACTGCCTCCTATGCATTGGGAATGCACCGTAGGTCGATATGGAAGAAAATTGCTGATTTGTTACATCCTTTTCTACTTGTTCCCCTTATGGCTAACACAAACAAGCTATTGGATTGGCAATTGCAACCATCTGCTACATGCTCTCATCATGTTCCTCTACCTGCCTTGACCTCCATCAAAGCCTACAGGCTTCTTCTGCCTGCTCCATGGATTCAACAATATGCTAATACTCTATGGCATATCAAGAAGCCCCTCTCATGGTGGCGAAAGAATCTCCGAATATTATGGAAGTGTAAAATGCCTTTCTTTAGAGATGCATGACAGGCACATTGTCAATGGGAGTCACACTTGCCAAACGTCGCATTGCACCATCCACATGTTTGAGATGTCACGCTCCTTCAAAGACTGTCCCCCATTTGCTTTGGCAATGCCCGTGTTCTAGAAACCTCCTCGGGAGAATTTCAGATCATCTTCGACTCCGTTTCCCGAGTCACAGATTTGGGAAACATTTTTGGCTATTTGGCAGATTTATGAGGTCTTTGTCTCAATACTCACTATTTCTCTCTTGGGTGAGATACTGGGCCCTTTGGACAATCTGGAGTGAGCATAATTTGGCATACTTGGGTCGACAGATTCACAAGTCATATGAATCCTTCCGAGCCTCATTGCGGCAATCCTTATATGATGCCTGCCATGAGGGTGATCTAGATGCTTCTTGCATAGAGCTTCTCTTTTTATGTTTCTGATCTTTGGGATACTCTCCATTTTGGAGAATTCCCATCTTGTAAATTTATGAGCATATAAATATAGCACTGGATATTACTAAAAAAAAAAGTGTGTGTGTGCGCGCGCACACACACACAAACATACATACACACACACACACACACATACACATACGCGCATGCGCGCGCGCGCACACACACACATATATATATAGAGAGAGAGAGAGAGAGAAAGAGATGTATGTGTACGTGTGCATATAGATGATTAAAACTAGATAACCGAGTTGTATTTTCAGCTTATAATTTGTTTTATCTTGACAAAAATGAGAAGCCTTACTAAAAGAAAGAGATTCAATTTGTGGTTCGAATTCTATACGCAACATTTATGAACATAACTTATGTATGCCACCATGATTGTGCCACCATTCTCCTAGACCAACCGATTTTCTCCCAACTTAATTACGTCCACCACATCTCCCTCAGCTGTCTTCGAAAGTGTCACAAGAATGGTTGCATCAAGAGACACCATCCCTTGAAACCATGAGTTTAGATCATAGTTACCAAGGGACAACAAGAACAGTCCCTCTTCCTGCAACACGAGAATGCCGTTCTAGAGGGTCAGGGCAAAAGGGAACATCAGGTGTGCATACCAGAAACTCAAGACTCCTAGGAACAGCATTCTGATTGTCTTGAAAATTTCCTTGACACGGTTGCTTGGCGTCCCAGCTTCTCGGACTTGGCTACAATTTTATATGTACTTTCGTGTGTTTTGTAAGTTCAAAGCTGAAATGGAAAGTTCAGACCTACACAAAGTGATTATTTTTCACATTCTGGTATATTTCTAACCGTGTCGTATGATGTAGCAGTCCCATTCCAAGTCTACATCGAATGTCCCGTTCCAGCATCCAACATCCCGGATCCATGGAAAATATGGTTTTGATTGTGGTTACTGGGTTAGGCAGAGAAGACAATTAATCAAATGATATCACTTTATTCAACCTGATTTAATGTTGTAAATGCCAATTTGGAAAAGTAGATGAGCACCTTTGAAAATTTGGCTTGCTTCTACAAAGCAATCAAGCAAATGCCAACTCCTACACTAGCCCTTAGGGCCTATATTCAACTGTTTTTTTTTGTGACCGATCTTTTTTTCATGAAATATACAAGAACTTTACAACAAAAAATTTACTCTTCAAATAAGACTGTCTACTAGGCAAAAAGAACAGGCTTCGAAAGAAACCAGCTTGAAACCTCTATTACAATGCCTTCCAGTGGGAACATGCTGGCAGCCCAACGCCAGACTTTAGATACAATACAAAGTACAACGGTGGACAGGTCCCAACAATTGAAACATGCTTTGAAACCAAGAACAAACTAAGATGGACAACACCCCATCAAGATGAACATATTGATGCTTCGCATGCCAACCAACACACACTTTGAAAACTAAGACTCCATCAAGGTGAATATATTCAACCAAGGCAAATAGATTACATAAATATATTGGTGAACTGGCATGCCAAGCTGGTCTTGGTTTATCTTAAGTTTACATAAATAGATCGCATCAGTGCAACATTGATTAAATCTAACAGAAAACACGTGTAACAGGTAAGCCCTTTCAGAAAAGCTCCAAAAGGTACTCAGAAGGCTGAGAACTCTACCCATATGTACAACTATCCAATTCCCTGTAATTATTTGAACAGCAGGCCAATGGTAAGACCAACAAACACTGAGGACAAAAGAATATGTTAGTTCCCAGTTAGAATACAAGAGACCCTGACAGGTATATATCCTTCGTTTACACAAGATTATAGTACAAGTGCTTCATCCAAAGGTCTGACTATATACAATACCTCTGTAGTTAAGATCAATGCCTTACTGGTGGGTATATGGTATACATTATATCTGATAACTTCACCTGTTACATCATGTACCAAATTAGAAAGAAACAATGTGAAGTGTGAAAAGCAGGTGACAAACATAAGAGTGTCATAAATGAATTTTATGGAAAATCTGATAAATTTTAGACCGACTTGGTTTCCAGACTTATCTCAGCCAATATTTAGACTGACATTGTTTTCAAACTTGCCTCAGCGAATTTAAATCCTTGCTTTTTTTAGAACAGGAAAGCCACTTTGCAATATGCAGCTGTTTCCTTCCTCAAAATCCCTTTCTGAGATGTTGTGTCTGCTTTGCATGATGTCAATATATTTGAGGCGTCCTGTGTAACACAATCCAATGATATTAGAAAATGTGAAGAGCATGAGAAAGGATGATCAAGAAAAAAACGCATGCATCAATGTTCTCACAATGTAAACATTCATAGACTGATCCACCTTGTGAATAAGGTGAACAAAGTAATTCCAGAAAAAGAGGGTAAAACTTACAGGGAAGACTACCCAAAATGCAATCCTAAATGATCGATAGATTATATTATTGATACCCAACCTTTCTTTGTTGAATGTTCCCACTTAGTAAGGCACAATTGAAACCTCAACTCATGGCCAAACGTGAGGGAAATCCTACAAATTAAAAATGCAACAGTGAAACACCCGAGAAGAGTAGAGTATGTTTTAGATGATTACAGGCCTGGAAACTCTGATGTTTTACAGACTAATATGGACCAGAATTATCACAGTGAATTAAAGCCATGCTGTTTTATGGCTGTGACAGCTGATCTCCACTCTTTCTGAACTTTTGTACGTTCAAAGAGAACAGAGCAATCAAGGGACTTGCAGCCAGTTCCTTCTTCAATATCCTTTGCATCGCCCCCTCCGCAGTGTCTGCAGATCTGAAAATTCACGAATGAAATAGCATGGAAAGTTGAGTGTACATCTAGGAGCATCTAAAGAAAAGCATACTTAGCATGACTTTTTTCATATCTCAACTGTAATTTGCTATTTGTAAATCAAGAGGGGGTTAAAATATGTGTATCAAATGATAATACAATTCTAAATGTGAACCTCTTTGTTTGAAAAGATGCTAGCATTTAGCTATCTCCGGGTCACAGTCACCACGAAACCTTTCACTGCACGGTTCAGAAACACTTCAATATGAAACGTTTCAGGGAAACTCTGAAATCTTTGCCAGTGACATGTCTACCACGTAATTTTGTGTGTGTGTGCACGCGCGCAAGCGCTTCTCTCCGGCAATCATTTTATGCTTGTCCTCGGGTGAGGGAACTTGACTATCCTGCCTTCTTGTCATATAATGAGATCTCTTAATGTTTGTAACTAGCTGTCCCTTTTTCCTTTGGGACTGCTTTTTTAATAAAATTACAAATGGATTTCACCAAAAGAAAAAAAAGGTGTGTGTGCGTGCACGTGCATGTGTAGAGATGAATCCAGGAACATTAACAACACACACACACACACGTGTGTGTGTGTGTGTGTGTGTGTGTGTGTGTGTGTGTGTTTTTAAGCGTTCTCAGCAGCAATCTTTCTTTGATTGCTTGCAGACTCGCCAAATAGATCAGGATGTATATTTGGTTTTTACTGATTTTTTCTAGCGCCTCTTTTCTGAGGTGACTATTCTTGTAATATAATCAATCAAAGCTTTCACTTTTTTTTAAAAAGTGTGTGAGTGTATTTAATTACTTTTCTATATATGTGTGTGTCACACGAAACACATATCCACTTGCTTGTTAATTCATTTATTGCATATCTTTATTTTCTGAAATTTCAAGTTCTTTAAATTAGGATGGTTGCTCTAGCATTTGAGAGTGGGCACCAATTGAAGAGGTAACGGGAATTAGTGTCTCACAAGTTGAGACTACAACCAACCCAAGTTACCCAAACATGGAACCAATCAAACGCATAGAAAGCATACAGACCCAGCAATTGCTGATGTGGCATTCTGACGCGGCACGCTAATGTGGCGCATTGACATGGCAGTCAAGAAATGGCGTTGGACACATGGCAGCCATGAGGTGGCACAGGACACATGGCAGCCTGTGAGATGGCACAAAACATGTGGCAGAGTCCTGCATGACCCATAGCACCACCTGTCACTGCAGGACTCAGTCTCTGAAGCAGCCCAGCCTCCTGCATCTATAACAGGAGACCCATCCCTTCACTGTGCACGCTCTCCCCCCTCTTGACATGGCATGCAGATGTGGCAGCCATGGCGTAGCATTGGAGCATGGCAGCCCATGAGGTAGCATTAAAATGGCAATGGACATGTGGTAGGGCCAATTGTTACTACATGGACTCAGTCTCCACACAGCCCACCACCATCACCTTCTATTTGAGGCGTTTCCATTCCCTTCATACCATTTTGGGCCCAAATTCCCATGCCTAAAGCAACCCCTCCTCTTGTATCTATAAAAGCAAACCCATCCCCTTCATTGTGCACACTCTCTCCCCCTCTTGCTGATGCATACTCTCCTCCTCCTGCAGCAGCTCCTCCAGAGCAGCAGCCTTCTGCAACAATTGCAAGATCATTTCTTGTCAAAGGAATGCAAAAGAGACATGATGGTGCAATGGGATATACTTTGGCAATGACAAGACAAGAAAGGTTTGAGAGCATGTTACTCGCTTTTGGGACACTTTACTTAAAAGTTCAAGCTTTAAGTAAAAAGGATTTGGTGGAGCAACAAAGGAAATTTCATGTGGGGTTGGGAAACTCCATTCAAAACGAAGTCGACAACATCAGCCCCATGCCTCTAGATGTGGCACTAAAGGTTGAGAAGAAGCTACTCTTCTCCGGCAAGTGCAACCCAAAGAAGAGGAGCTTCCAAAAAGAATTCAAGAAAAATCAAGGAGCATCCAACAGACCACCTCAAAAGCATGTCCATCAAGAGAAGTCTTCTAATACCTCGTCTCATCAACAAAAGCAAAGGAATAGTCCAAAGGTCGGTGCACAATTTCTATGAGTGTCCCCAAAAGAAAGCTGACAAAGCAAACAAGGAGGCTTTGAAGATGGCAGCGGCAACCCACAACATGGAGACTCCCCCACAAAAAGATGAGGATTCATCAATCCATAGTTTGCTCAAAACTTGGGAGCAAGTAAAAGATCTTTCAGCATTTTCTTGCTGGATGATGGTGCAACACATGACTTTATATCATATCAGTTAGCATAAAGTTTGGGCATAGCTACTAAAGACAAAGGTGAAGCACAAGAGGCACTTGGTTTTCAAGTGTCATGAAGAAAAGGTGTGTCCTCTCACTAGCAAACTCAAGGTTCACATTCAAGGTTATCTTGATCACCTATCTTTTATGATTGCTCCAATCTAAGGTGTTAATGTCATACTCAGAATGCCTCGGCATAAGCAAGCCAATCCTCGAATTATTACGCAAAGAAGTAACTGACCATTCACCTTAAGCTAGAATTGATTACGCAAATAAGTAATTGTATAAATACTATTTGTTTTCTTAATAGCTAGAGTTTCAGGAAATACTTTTCCCATGGTAGGCCATTCACAACCTTCAGCAATTGTTAGAAAAGAAATATGTTCTTTCCTTATTTATGTTGTTGAAAAGGAAGTTCCAGAAGAGATTTCTACAGATCCACCCAGTCAAGGAATGCTAAACTTACTTAAAGAATTTTCAAATAGTTCTCGCAAGAGTTGCCTAGTCAACTTCCACCAAAAAGGCCTAAGATTGACTTAGTTCTCGGATGTTCTCCACCCAATAGACCTCCATACCAAGTTAGTCAAACCCAACAAGATGAGATCTTCAAGCAAGATCAATAACTTTTGGGGAGGCCTCGTCCAATCCTAGTCGTTCCCCCTTTTGCTCTCTTATCTTGCTAGCCTTAAAGAAAGATGCATCTTTCGAGATGTGTGTAGACGATGTGTGTAGACTATAGAGCCTTAAATAAACACACCACCAAAAACTAGTTCCTTATTTCTCGAATAGATGACATTTTTCTCATCTTGGAGGATCTACGTATTTTGGCCAAATAGAGCTTATCATCAAGTTTGAGTAAAACCTAAAGATATCCATACAACCACATTTCGACCAACTTTCAGAGTATCTAGTAATACCTTTTGGCCTTACTAATGCCCCAACCACCTTCAACAAGCTCATCAAACAATTATTTAGAGATCATCAAGAATTCATGGGAGTTTTCTCCGATGACATTCTTATCTATTTTCAATAAGAATGAGGAGGAACATAGAGAGCATTCGCAACTATGTTCAGTTTATCAGAAAAAACCATTTTGATAAAGGATAAAGACAATGAATGCTTCCTTACAGGAATTCCATTTTTTAGAGATGTTGTCGCTCTACATGGTCTAACCAAGAAGAA
Organism: Dipteris shenzhenensis; assembly: GCF_047967505.1. Lineage (NCBI taxonomy): Eukaryota > Viridiplantae > Streptophyta > Polypodiopsida > Gleicheniales > Dipteridaceae > Dipteris > Dipteris shenzhenensis. Next base: position 44,411,085 of record NC_141599.1, read on the forward strand.
GGTTAAGTTTAGATGGAATCTGAAAAAGAAACAAGCTTTCAAAAGCTGAAACATGCCTTAACCACAGGCCTCAATTTGATCGTTCCTAACATACAAGAACCCTTCTTGGTAGTAGCCGACACTACTAGTGACTTATGAAGTAGAAGATGAGGTGACATCTCTTAAGGATATATATGCAGAGATGTTAATTTCTCTCAAGTATGGACACCACTCACCACACCTACTATATCAATGATTGATACTTAGACAAGCAAGAGAAACTATGTATTACAAAGGAATAACAAAAGGTTACAGGTCTGGCACTATTGCTTACATTTCAACATGTATGATGGAGGAAAACCCAAAGACTACAGCAGTCATTGCCTATTCCCAAAAGACCCGTCTCAAAGACTGGGTTCTTGAATCAGACGATCACCACACACACACACACATCCACACACTTACTCTTTTTTTTGGGTGAAATCCATTTGTCATTATATTACAAAGAACAATCCCAAAGAAAGGGACAACCAGCTACGAACATCAGAAGATGTCATTATATGACAAGAAGGCAAGATAATGTAGATCCAATGCATGTAGGCGATCATAAAATGATTGTCGTATAGAGATGCTCAGAAAAACTGATAATTAGCCAATGATTGTCATATAGAGATGCTCAGAAGAAGCAGATCATAGCCCTGCTTCACGAGATGAAAACTAAACAGCAAGAAATTCTTGCCAAAGGAAGCATTGGGGAAACGAGCCTGGAGTCGTTGCTGTACAAGAAGCAAGAAATCATGAGACTTTGGGCAAATGTGGCATAGCCTCTCGAATACACACACACACACGGGTGGGCGCTTTTTTTTGTGAGATCCAAATAAATCTATTAACAGAAGTTGTCTCCAAGAAGGAGAGCAATTACATCTTTAGAAAACTTGCATATATGTCAGATACTTAGAGTAATCCAACTGGCCCACATGCAGACAGTCAAAAGGACTGCCTGAGGGACGCTCGAAAAAAAGAGAACTTAATGGTTTCTCTCCTTCCAAATAGTCCATAGGGCCCAATAGCGAACCCAAGAAAAGAAAAGCGATGACTATGCCAGAAGACCAGAACAGTCACACACACACACACACACACACTTCTTCTTCTTCTTTTTGGGTAAAACTTTTTAAAATTTTGCATTAAGAAAGCATTTACATTCATAGCTGTCCCACAGTGGGACAGCTAGTACTCATAACAAAATACTGACAACTAAAAGAAGTAAAAGCTGCTCCAGTAAAGAATAGCTAGTGTTATTTATTGATAGTTATAGTTATAAATCTATGTATATTATGTATTTATACATACAACTTGTATTTGAATGTTTATGGTACATAGACTAGGAGAAGAGAAATGGTTAAAATAAACATTGTTCAAATGTTAAATCAATAGTAACCAGTTTCGACAAAGGTTGAAACCTTTGAGAGTTGATGAAACTTACAATCTACAACTAGCTGCTGTTACTTCAAACTGCAATAATCTCAAGAAATCTTTAAAGACCTACTACTAACTGCAGTTTTTTTTCTCTAAACATATGCATTTTAGAGGTTTCATTGAGATATTTTAAAGGCTGAAGTTTCATTGGAATATACTCTATTGAAAATTTTAAATGTTAATCAAGGCTGAGCATCCAGGTCTCCTGAAAGACTATGCTCCAGGTATAACCAATTTTGCATCAAAACACGGCCACCAGCTATATTAGAAAATTGACAGATGATGTGAATAAATGAAGGAAACATAAGGAACAACTCCCTTCACGTTGGTCATTTCACTTGTGGCTCTTCTGCATGCATATATATTCGATTATAATTTCATACACTAAGAGTTTCAAATATTTGCTTAGCACAACAAAGAGAGATTTCAGGGGATGCACACTCACTGCTTCGAGGTGCTTGAACTCCCTTTCCAATCGAGATGCTCTTCCAAAAATACTACTTCCGACAACAATTTCATTGCCTGAACAAGTATCACAGACTGCACTGGAAGCATTGATCAGGTCTCCACATACCATACAATGTTGTGAAAGGTAGTAATGATCTATGGTACGTCTACATGATGACTTGCTCTGTGCATTATTTTCATCTGTTATGACCTTTTGAACATTCATATCCCTTGACAGTTTCCCAAGGTTTGAAAATGAGGTGAGAATGGGCCTCTTTGTTATTGGTGCACGAAATGGACGAGGCATGTCACTGTACCAAGCATGCAAATCAACACCAACAAGACCAAAAACCCTTTGCAATGCAGGAATGATTTGCTTTGTGATATAGTATGTGTCGTGTAGCCGTAATGGAGAATTCATATTGAGAAGAGCATGGGGATCAACAACCATATCAACAAGGCGCGCACCCGGTTCTCCATGGACCACGGCATAGGGTATTCTCTCTCCATAGTGAGGCTCTGCTCGAGGATCAATAGACATAGCTTTGGTCGCCACTATTGCTGCTGGAGGTAAAACTGAAGCCCTTGCACTATAGCTGCCCAGACGAACCTCCTTGGCAAAGATAAAATCCTTGACAGAAATGCGGCCACTCGAAATTTTAACCCACTGCCTTTGCAAGTACGATTTCACCTGCTCATTTCCATGTCAAGTATAAAAACTCACTTTGATAGACCAGATATGCACACCAAGCTCCTCATGCAAAACTCTTGTTCACAACACATGCTATAACAGAAAAATGTACCGATCTGCATGAGAACTGCTTGCAAACAGTAACTCAAGGTGATATCTAAATTTCTTTAGAGACTATAACCAGATCCAGAAGGATGTTAAAACTAAAGCTATAAAAGTAAAATATATCGTTTCCTTACATTGATGATTACGGGATCAAGCACAGCAGGTACCCTGCCCCCACCCCCCCCCCCCCCAAAAAAAAAAAAAAAATTGTGAAACTTTGAAAAGCAAATATGAGGGCTGACTTTTACTGTAGCAAACTACAATTTGTGAACTAATTGAAATAGCTTCTGATAAATTTTACATGTCATCGTCAAACCTCGATGGCTTTTTAAAAACTTGTAGTCCATGACAAGATTTGGCTTCAAAATAGCGTCATCGGTAACCATCAATGCTGTCCTCAATCTCTATATGCGACGGACAGTATCAGTCTACCCGCTTTACAGATAACGATCGATCATGAGTAAATGTCTAAGGATCTCTAACTTTGGCAAGGCAACAAACTTGCTTTTCCTTGAATTGTAAACAATATTCTCTTCTTGGTGAAGAAGAAAGGGAGAGAGGCAGACCTGATGTGAGAAAAAGAAGAAAAGGTGAGGAGAAAGCCCTGGTTTTTGGGACAAGAAGGTGATTGAGAAAACGTATTATAGTTTAACTCTATAGATCAATGTCTCACACCTTTATAACAGAGACATTTAAAACTTCAACAATGAGGACCATAAGCACAATTATGCATAGAGTTTGAAGTCTTTACAGGCAGATTCTCATGCACACATTAATAGATAGCTGCAACCTTTCGAAAATATATTCCTGATCATCACTAATTCTGCATTTTTTCTCTCTGTACAGCTGAGGTGGAAATTCAAGGAATGTTTCATAGGGCATAAATAGGCTAAGATAAATGTTGATCGCACCACTCACTTGTGATACATCTTGCGTTTCAAAAAGTATTCTCAACGATCGTTCCAAGGTTTTAGAAACAGCACCACAACTGTCCCGCCGAACCGTTTCGATTCCCTTTGCATCAAAACTTGGTCTGACTTGTTTGGGGTTCTCATAACTGTAACCGACATACCTCTTTTTTGTGAGTAGCACACATGGATGGTAAACCTTTTCCATTTTTAAAGTAACAGGATGTGGATTCATTGCCGTGACAGCCGATGCAATTTCCTCCCCTATCTTGAATGCCTCCTCTCTTGTCCGGCCCTTGAGAAGGACAAACATACTGCAATCACAGCAGTTTGAATCAAGTATTTAACGATAGAAACCATTTAAAGAAGAACATATTTTCAAATTGAAGCAGAAAACCGAAAAGACAACTTTTATTGAGTGAATTGTGAAACGGTTCATGAGCATATATATTTATGTCCTCAAATGTCTAGGGAGTCCAAAATGAAGTGTCCTATTGGGTGCATCAAATAAACACCAAAAAGGATTAACCTTTGCTGCCCCTGTGGTTGCCATATGGGTTGCCCACATGGCAACCTCTCTCAATACCTCTCTCCCTCCTGCCAAGCCCACTTCTCCTTGTGCCCACATGGCAGCCTCTCTCAATCCCTCCCTTCCCCCTGCTGGTCCCACTTCACCTCTCACAGGTGGGGAGTCAAAATCTAAAAGCCTTAGCCCCTTTGTGTTATGTTGTACTTTCTGTCTACTTCTACGGTCAATCAGAGTAGAAGTATTTTGGTAGGTTTGGTCTCCAAAGTATCAAGAAGATTCAGCCTCGATAGACTTGTATCTACTTTACTAAAAGAAAGATTGCATAGATAAGATGTCAGGGCAGCTGGGACAGCAAGGTCAGGGAGGAGTGGGACAGGGACGGGGGGGGGGGGGGGGGGGGGATAGTCTCCCCTGTTTTGGATATGTACTTTACCCAGCAAGTTGTAACTTTCGTCTTCTACTCTTTGATTTTACTCTATTTCATGAAAACAATCTTGTAGGTGAGGAGAACCAGGACAGCCAGGGTCCAAGTATGGGTTAAAAATGCTTGACTCCTTCGGGAGACATCCCAATTTTCAAGTCACTGTTATGTTGACACTTGGGTAGTGGCTTGAAATGCCTCAAGTCACAGGACACCAAGGAGGAGTTCGTTAGCCATCTGAATATGAATATGGAGCTGGATAGTCCTGAGATCACTTATAGGAACAGGCTGAAATTTCTGACCAAGGGAATGGGTGATATCCCAATGAATAATAATCCCATATGCCTGAGATGAGATACATTACAAACAAGTACTGTGTGTCAGATTCTTGCTAAATTTGCTATATATAAGTAAAATTTCAGATCAGTAAATAAACATAGGATGAGGAGGAATTCTTTATTCTAGACAAAGCAAATAGCATGAGTGTACTTGCAAAGAAGTAAGGCGCAGAAATTTGTACAAGCTGTACATTGATGTACCAACAACAAATGCAAGAGACTTCACAGATAATGACAACAGCTGGTTATGGCAAAAGAGATAGAGTCATATAACTTTTGAAAGTTGAAAAATTTTGCACAAGCAACACTACAGGATATATCATGCACCTGAGAAAGCAAGGAGGGAAACAACAAAGAGAGAACTCCAAAAAGCCATGTTTGGAGAAAACTCATATATTGTGGTAGGAGAGAGAGAGAGAGAGAGAGAGAGAGAGACGCATACATGTATAGATATATATACACACATACATACATATATCCATACATTTATTTATTTTATTTTATTTTTATTTATTGCTTATATCTCAATTTTTGTTACTATAGTTTTGTATTCATATATACCTTTATAAAAGTAGAATATATCCACAATCTTATATTTATATTTGTATTTGTATTGTTTTGTTTTTTAATTTATATTTGAATTCTCTATAGTTTTGTTTTCTAATTTACAGCTGAATTCTCAGCTTCAACATCGTCACCATCTTAACAGCATCAGCACCATCATTTTCAGCAACACCATCGGCATTGGCATCGATATCAGTGCCAGCCTCAACATGCCCCTCTAGCCTGACCGGCACCATACCCCCTTACGCCTCCTGACAGTACTCCTTGTCATCCCTACCCCTTAGCCAGCCAACATTCCCCTCTACAGACGGACTCACCTCTGCCATCTCCCAGATGTCCCCATAACAGTCTGCGTCTTCTACCGTCCCCACTACTCTGCCCATGGAAGTACGATCTTGAACGAGATCTTTAAATCATTGCAAGTGCTAAGCTATCCAGCCTCCCGTAGCCCTCGGATCAGAGATGTTTTGGTGACTTTCATTCATGAGGCCGTACGACACAAAGACCAGCTGCTCAGGGCACATAGACGAGATCAGGGTGTCCAGCTAGATTCCACTCCAAGAGTGATCACATAGGCCCTGTGACAAACTCACCGGCATTTCGATGCACTGATCAAGCTTGGTTATCTTCCCTCCATGATAACCAGATCAGGCATGCGTGTGGGTGTAACAGTGGCACTTGTCCGACGCAGGGCCACAGGTAGGAGACCACAGCAGACCATGCATACTGATCATTGCCAGCGCTCTATCATGGGTCTTAGGCCGACACATCCCTGTACATCACGGAGGATCACTACAGTGACACCACACCACAGCATCCTTGCTTCTGGTGCCCTCAAACACTTTGCACTTTGCACTAGTGATTTTATGTTTATGTTGCACTTGTCTTAAAAGTAGATGCCGGCTCCACCCATTCAGCTCATTGTACTCTCTCTCTCTCTCTCTCTCTCTCTCTCTCTCTCTCTCTCTCTTCATTCATGCATGCGTGCCTGTACATATATATATATATTATATTCCTCTCAACGTTTTATCTTTTAAAGCAAAAAGGGGAAAACAAGGGCATGCCTGTCCGTGTCTCCATAAACCACATGTGCTTTCCATTGTGAATTTGTGTTGACGAACTTGATTGCTCTCTCTAATGTATATCGACCGCTTTGCACAATACTATCAGCAAGCTCGGCACAAGGCATTCGGCCACTGAATCCAGCTGCTGCATAGCCATACGTAACATTTGAAATAAGCTTCAAAGCCAATTGCCTTGCATTGAGCACCTGAGGAAAAAACAAATGTCAATATCCAGCTGTCAAAAGCGCAACATGTTTCTTTTTAGGAAGGCTTCATAGCTTCAACTAAATTAACAATGAAGGTATGGTATTTTTAGTCCAAAAAGTTGAATGTTAAGAATGGCCCAGCAGGCATACTCGGTTAAAAATAGCAAATGAATGCAATTTGCATGACCTTGAAATGGTAGACTGATTTGTAGCCCCTGTTTTTAAAATACAAACATTATCCAGGAACAAGACAAAGCAATCTCATCATGAAAAAGAGAGGGGTTAAAAAAACCCGGACTCCATGATGCAGATGATGACGAGCCACTGCCTCTGGCAAGTTCTTTGTGCAGCTCTCTAGCAGAGTATATAACTCACACAGTATTTATATTCCATCCGCACACCATTCACAAGTCAAAGACTTACTCTTTGTAACACTTTCTCGGTGGGCTTCAAATTCTTCATTGACTTCTTTACCATGATCCGGGTTGATAATATCTCTTGTAGCAACCTTGGGAGAACACCTGGACAGACCTGAACCCATAAAAAAAGGTAAGCATTATAAAATCAGAAAGTGCACAAGGAGGAACAGCCTTCTAAAATGCTTTTGTTGACCAGAATAATCTTGAATACAGAGACTAGCTCTACACAATTGAATAGGCCTGCCAAAAGTAAACAAGAAGCAAGCAAGATTATTCATCTGTCGTGAGTCAGAATGCATTTTTATCCTCACACTAAAACAACTTGTTTTTCAAATTTTGCAATCTGTTGAAACTCTCTGAGATCCATGCCCCATCATTTTTAAACTCAAACAACCATGCAAGCGCACATGCTAGCTTGTTTTCAAAATACCAGGATTATAATTTTGAAAGGTGAGAGGGAATTGACCTTAGAAGCAACAAACATGACACCATTAGGTGTAAATGTCACACAGTCCTTAAGATCCTTCAAAACCCCCGCTTGGAAATCCAATGAAGTGACACCCAGAACTTTTGGGTTATCAGGTACAACGTTTCCTAGGCAAGTTGAAAAACACAGATTGTAAGCAATCATCATAGATGGGTACAGAGACTGGAAGTCCAATACAACCACTGGATCGGTATAGAATCTTGATTCTGGCTCCATTACAAGCGGCAGGCATTGCATTGCAGGTTGTGATGCCACCTGCACCGTGATGAAATAAAATTATCAAGTTAATGAGATTCTTCTGTTAAATCAAGGTATGGGTTAAGGCATCATGAAAATTTTAATGATGCCTGGATTGAAAAAAAAGATATAGGAAGCTTTCATTAAAGTGGGCTTTGTGTTCTATGGTGTGCTTTTTTTTCTGGGAGGTTGTTTTTTTGCAAAAGACAACAGGTTAGCGAGTGAGCACTCACTCCCACTCAGCTTTTAACTATCAGTATGGTTGGTTCATTGGGTCTCATAAGCATTACTACGATCTGCAGCTAATGACGCAGAGTGAAAGGTGTTTGGAGAGCTTCCTTGTCCACCAAGAACTGTAGAAGAAAATATGAAGAACTTATCAAGACCAAGTCATTAGAGGGTACACACCTGTTGCCTACTTGGAGAAATCAAAAGAAAGTTTTGGGTATGTGCCAATCTGAGCATCATGGATTCAACTCTATATTGGGAGCCACGAGACAGAACTGAGAAAAAATCGATGCCAAATACGCGAGCAAGCTCCGAGGTACGATTCACCTAAAAATAAAAGGAAACAGGATGTAAGGCAAAGCTGATGAGCAAATGACAAAGAAACTACATGGAAGGAAGTTTAAAATAAGTTCAAACTAGCTACTGTTACTGCAATCTTGCAATGCAAAGTTTTCTGAAGTTTTTCTTAAACGAAGCCCTCAACAAAAAATCCTGTTTTTACAATCTTTTTCTTCCAGTCCAAAAAGTCCTTTCTTGATCTAATTGCAAACCAAAACCCATTCCGAAACCCTACCAGGTCAAGTTGATTTATTATCTGCAAATTTAACCTTGCCCTATCCATGAAGTGTTCTATGCAGCAATATCGCTTTCCTCCAGGTCCACTTGAGTACCAGCGAGTCAATGTGTGCCAAGGAATCAATGGAACTTTTCTCTTCAACACAGCTTCAGCAACCGCTTCAAGGGTGTATATTCCAAGTTTAAGCTCATTTCTCATTATTCGCCAAAGATTCAAGACGATTCGACCACCAACAAATATCCCACTTCCATGTGTTCGACCCCACTCGTCATCTATAATTGAAGCATCACCAATCCCCGCTTCTATATGTGTTTTTGCAAATAAATCACATTCTGTTTCACTGCCTGCATTTCCCACTCTCTTTGAGGCTGTTTTGTTTACAGGGATTCTTGAAATTTCTTTCAGCAACCCTATACCAAGACTGGCTGCTCGCTCTGCTAAAAGCCCCAAAGAGAACCCTTGGATCTCCCAACCAACCATCATATCTGGATCGTATACACGAACAAGCCAGACAAACATTTGCAACAAGGAAGCCTCATCCTTCAGCGTGACGACTTCACAGCCTCTAAGCACATCAAGGTTTCTGCATGATATTTCACATCTTCAGGTCAATGCTCAGCTGACTCCCAAAACCAACTAATATTAAGATATGCAATCTAGAAGCACTTCAAAAAATAAAAGAATGACCAACCTGCATGCTGAATTAGCAGTTGTATCATAAAGAAGTACTATGGTCTGACTCGCAAAATTTTCTTGAGTGTTATCATCGTGCAGAACCACTACAATGCAATTTATTGCATCATATCGGGGATCTGGTCGTAAGTCGCCACGAGTGCTTGCGAAGACCTTCACAGAAGAGAAGCACCATTGTTTAGTATTGCAAGTTTATCCATAGACCTTAACTTACAACTAAAAGATAAATCCATACACTAAAATGCATCCTTTAAATGCATAGAATGTCACAGCTTAGATGGCCAATGTCAAGCATTCATAAGATGCATAAAAAGGCCAGAGCCTAAATAGCCCATGTCCCAACACTCAAAACAACAGAAAAAATGGAACGCTGAAGGTCAGAAACATCCCTGGCTTCGCTTGAAGCCAGTCGTATGAAAATGAAAACCACTACCAAAAGAATAGCATCAAAAAGAGTTATGATAACCTCAATACTCATCAATGAGATTCGCTGGCCACAACCAGAACCAGCTGGATCCCTAAAACCCGCTTGACTGGGAGGTGTGACATCATTTCCTGCAGAGGTGGGGCCAGAGATTTGTGATATGTCCCCATTGATTCTGAACGGAAGTTGTGGCATTCTGTCCAGGGGCCCTGTATCTTGAAAACCAGAACTTGCATCCAATCCAGTCCTCTTTTTTTGATTCCCTACTCTTGCGACCAGAAACTTTTTTGGCTCACAGCTGGATGCTCCAGCACATCTCTCTTCAGCATATGTCTCTGTCCACTGAGCACTGAGGCCTCTCGAGTAAGAGGAATGTTCTTGTGGGTTATGCTGGTTTACAGTCTGACATCCATTTTTGTCTGCAACCTGCTTGTTTTCACATGCAATGGTGCTTGTAGCCTGCACAAAAAGAAGCATAAGCAAGTCGGTGGGCCAAAACCTCAGAAAACTCTTGTTCTGCAAACTTTGATGTATTTCTTACCATTCCTGAACAAGCAGATTTCAACTGAAAAGCACGATGATGAGTCACTGCCGTTGGTATGGCATAGTCATCTACGTGGCAGGGAAGTGCTTGGTTTTCATCATACTTAGGAGATGAAGGCTTGAAAACTTGAGAGGACACCGGAGTGTCCTCGCATTGTGTCCAGCTTCCCTGAGTATCTACTGCACTAGTTGAGCCATGACCACTTTGCTCGACTGCCTGATCCATTTGGGGATCAAGGTCCCTAGTGTGGTGCCTGAGCCAGTGGTCAATTTCATTTAAGGCAGGTGGTAACCTTGCAGGTGTTAGCAGGAACAAAACCGTGCCATCATTCTGAAAATGCAAAGGTATGCCCAGAGAGTAGTAATCTTCCAGCAATGGACTCCAAACATCCTTATGGGCATAGGCTCTGGTTGAATTTCGTGTTTTTGTATCATCACCCAAAAAATATGGGGGAAGCTGTCCAGCTTGGTTGAACTTCACTGAAATTTACAAACAAGCAGAGACTGAATAAAGTATAAGACATATCCAAATTAAATATAAATAAAACAAATTCGATAAGAAAGTCAATAGGCTACCGAAAATAACAGACTTGTGTTTGGAATGTAAGTAGCACTGATTGAGCGATCATCACTTTGCTCAGCATCATGTTTGCTTTGCTGGATAGTTTGGTTGCTTTGAGGATCAAGGTCCATAGTCTGGCCCCTGAGCCAGCAATTCAATTCACTTAAAGCAGGTGGCAACTTTGCAGGTTTTAGCAGACAAAAAACTGTGCCATCATTCTGAAGATTCAAAGGTATGCTCAGACTAGAGTCATCCTCCAGTTCACTTGATGGACAGAAACCTTCAGGTTCAGTATATTTGTCTCCTGTTGAAGGGGCACTTGATGGACAACAGCCTTCAGCTTTCATGGTATCCTCTTGTGTTAAAGAAACACTCAATGGAGCTTCATTGTCTTGATCTTGTGAAGGTGAAGGAAAAGAAGTAAGAGCCTGAATGCCCGTATTTACAAGAGGCAAAGGTCCATACTTCAAATACCGTTGTGATGTAGTATTTTGTGGAGGACACTTGTGCTGTGCATGTATCTCTAGGCATCTTTCTTCTGCAAATTTCTTTTGCGATGGTTTATCTTCTTCCAGGATTCTTGATTTTTGAGCCTCAAATGGCGCAACAATCTTCATAGTAGGATGGCTATCTGTAGAGGATTTTGTCAATCCATTTAGCAATATCATATCCTCCATGTCTGCAGATTTACCATCTGGGGAAAATTCAAGAGCCGTTACATGCGTTTGATGTCTTTGTTTCCGCTTCCTTCGCATCATGTCTCGTAAAGATTGCTCCTTTCTCTTTTTACAGTCAGATTCTATGCTTTTTATCCGTCCCTCATTTAAATACAATGCTGTCTCATGCTTAGAAGATTCCCACTTTTCAGGCCCCATGCCACAGCAAATCTGTTCCCCATTTGAAGGTAAACTTCCCTCGCCAATTAAAAAAAGCGGTCCCCCTTCTACACAAGGCTTTGCAGCATCATTCCAAGACTGGTGCTCCATACTGACATGGGATGTTGTGTGAGGCCCATATTTCCTCTCTCCTAGACTGCTTAGTGTACGTCCATCCAAAGGAAGATTCTCGTCGCATGAACCATCAAACTGTGGTATTGACATCACATCATCCCCCCTCCATGCTCCTACAAAGTCTACCATTGCACCACTGCCTTGATTGCTTACATCATGGGTGCACCCTTCTGACTGTTGCATGTTATTAGAACATTCAATGATTTCTTGGCACTCATGTTGTGAGAAACTTTCGTATTCCAAAATCGCTTCCGCAAGAGCTTCATCCGCAGATTGGAAGATTTGACTCCATGATGTCTCGTCCACCACTTTTTCATTGTCACACTCATAACCCACAACATCATCATCTTGCTGCGAACTGATCATCCATCTAAGAAGCTCCAATGCCTCTTGATCTGTATCCTAAAGAGAAGAAAATTTTGACATTGATACCATCTTTGAAACCTCTCTTTCTCTCTCTCTCTCTCTCTCTCTCTCTCTCTCTGCTGTAAGCGACACAACACAATTGGGATCCAGAGAGCATGACACCATAGACTCGTCATCTGTTGACCACACATGAGGACCACACGTGACAGATACCTCCTTACTCTCTGACTTGGGGAGACAAATGACGGGAGTGACTGTGGTGCTTGCCAAACGGCAAGCTACCTCTCAGAGACCATATAGGAGAAAGGGACCCAAGCAAGCTGCCCAAGTTGAGCATCAACAACATCCTATCATGGACTTCCTCTCTCAACGACGCTAGCCTTCACCAAAGCACTATCGGCCGAGATCATCTCTTGTATCCTTGCCCGGCCAGCGGATTAACTCCCCTAGATAGCATAGAAAGGTTCCCAAACCTTGGTGGACAACTAACCGACTAGTTCCCCTACAGGGATCCCCCTGTTAGAGTTTATCATCTCACGTGTACAATTATTGAGTGAGGAGACTTCTATGTGGGTGTGCTTGCCCCTTTGAGGATAGATATCACCTTATGATTGTGCCTATTCATAGGCTGTTCTTTAGCATGCATGCGTAAAGTGACTTTATTTTACTTTGTGACCACCCTCTGCTAGCCATGCCATGCCTTTAGTGGGCCAGCTCTAACCACAAGATCTAGCACTTACCTTTGCTAGCTCTTGTCATAACTCTAGGTTATTTCTAACCTTGAGTTAGGCCATGCTCTAACCTCATATCTAATCCTAGATCCCAGATTAGCAAGCCTAGGCTTTGGTAAGCCTATACCCTAGTTAGTCCAGCATTCCAAATAAGATTTATGCTGGCATAAATCAAGGTAGAAGAAATGAATCAATGATTTTTAACCTATACTTCTTAGTCATTCCAAATAGGAGTATTTTTTTAGGTATCCCTTCAAAGGAGTTTTGGAATCAAGACATTTACCAAGCATGCTATATTGGAGAAGTATTAGCTCCAGAATCTTCCAACTTCATTCAGAAACTAATTCTGAATTCACTACTCAATTCTCATCGAGATTTGAATACACTACATTCAACATCTACTTGAATGAATTGATTCTAATTTCTTACAGGAGACAATTTATAAAAGATAGCCTTCGACTACTAGGCAAGGGAAATACGGTCTTTGAATCGTAAATTAAGCTAGACTTTTGTAAAGAAGCTGTCCGAATACTCCTGCAGTGCTTCAGTTCACGCATGCCCTAGATTTGTCAGACGAATCCTATATACAGAATAGGATGCTGATCACTCTTTATCGGGGGATTGATAAGTCAGAGAGCTGAGCAAAATAAAGGATGGTTGAGCCTCTATTAAAAGCCATGGTAGGAGCGTATCTGAACGATCAAAAGCGGTAAATTTACAGCAGGCGACAACATAGCAAGTGGATAACAATCAAAGTGCTAGCCTCTAGGCGACAAGTCCGTAAGAAACTAGGCAATAACACAATGCTGAAATCGTCAAACCTAACTGGTTCTAAAGACTTAAGATTCTAAATTAGGCAAAGACTTAGTTTGGCCATCAATGTTCGGAATAGACTCAAGGCCTAATCTTTTAGCTAAAATTTGAACACTTTTGGAAAGGCTGACTCAAATTAGCAAAATGATCTATCTATAGCCTCTTGTCCAACAATCAATTAGAACCCTTCATTTAGAACTGTAGTTACATACCTTTAGTGCAGCTTTTTGGCTGTCCTTTACTTGCATAACAATTATGAATCGCCAATCATTGGTGCATGACAATAAATCCTCCATCATGTTGAAAGAAGACAACATGCAAGCCACAAAATACACACAAGTACTTCATGCAATCGTCCAAATCCCATTGCATGTCCCAATTTTGGGTGAATTTTCCCATGCAAGGCCAAGAGCAAGGGCCTAAGCACAGTTCACAACTGCATGCATGATTAAGAATGCATGCTTCAAGATTGGCGACACACAAATAAGTAGGGTATTTGAAACCATTTGCAAATTTCTCGCCTTCCATAAAAGAGGTGAAGTAGCTCCTACTCAAACTCTTGTCAATCCCACCTTTCTCTATGAGCGAATTGGCCATGTGGCACAATCTGAAAGGACCTTCTACGTGGTTCCATAACAAGGTGACGGTCATCTTCTCTGAGGCGTATGCAAGCATGAAAGGTTCGTGAGCCCTTAACCTCTCATGAGAGTCGACCTTCACGTGACTCTCATGCTATTGGATGGAAACGCTGGCACGAGTCTCTGCCTCTTCACGACAACATGCAGATCTTCCACGACTTATATATTTACAGCGACCTTGGAGCTGTCGTCTCTCAACGTGTGTGGATGAGCTTGGAGTGCTAGAAGCTCATAGTTTTCTCTTGTGATAGGAGATTGATTGTACACAGATGCAACAAGCCTCGTAGGGATGAGCATATGTTAGGAAAAAGAGCTTTTGCTATCATGGGGAAAGGTAAGAGATCAGCAAGCATTAATCCTATTTGATCCAGGGTCTACAGACAATTTCATATCCGAAGATTGAGATTAGGGATTAAAACTGGAGAGCTAGGCAAAGCTCTTGATGCTGATCAAATGTTCCAGGGAAATCCAGTGCAAGTTACTCCTTTGATTGGAAAGCTTCGTGTCCATGTTCAGAGTTATGTAGATTAGGAGGACTTCTTAATTTCTCCTCTCAAGCAGCATGATGTTGTACTTGGTACACCGTGGTTCCATCGAAAGGAAGTAAAGATAGAATACCTTGAGAGGGTGCTGAGTTTTATCCATAGGGGGAAAAACCAGCGTTTAGTTGCCAGGAATAAAGGGGAAACTATCCCCATTGTATCTGATGTTACATGTGGTAAAGCAATAAAGTCTACAATTTCCATGTACATGGTTTTTGTAAAAGAAAAAGAGAATGATATGCATGCTGAAATGAATGATGCAGACAAAGATAAATTTCAGTTTCTTGTAAACTTTAAAGATTGTTTTTCATATGCTTTGCCAGGGGAGTTACCCCCAGAGAGACTAGAGGATCATCAGATAGAGTTAATGCCTGGTAGTGAGCCACCAAATAGACCACCTTATAGAGTCAGTGCGACTCAGAGAGGAGATTATGGCTCAGCTGTGGGACTTGCTGTCCAAAGGGTTGATTCAACCCAGTTCATCCCCTTTTTGCTCACCAGTACTTTTAGTACAAAAGAAAGATGGTTCTTTTTGAATGTGCATTGATTATCGTGCATTAAATAAGATGACCATCAAAAATAGATTTTTCGATACCACACATGGATGATGTGCTTGACCAGCTCAGAGAAGCAACAGTTTTCAACAGGATAGACTTGAAGAGTGGGTATCATCAAGTCAAAATACAACCACAAGATGTGCATAAGACAGCTTTTCGCACTACATTTGGGTTGTATGAATACTTAGTGATGCCTTTGGGGTTGACAAATGCTCCAGCCACATTCAATGGAATGATGGATCGCATCTTCCGAAAGTATAGGCACTTCACGGGTACTTTCTTTGATGATATCCTAGTCTTTTCAAAAACAAAAGAAGAGCACAGGGAACATCTTGCTTTGGTGTTTCAAGAACTTTGAAATCATTAGGTTTTTGCCAATAGCAAGAAAAGTGAATTCTTTTTTGAAGAGATCCATTATCTTGGGCACATAATATCCAAGAATGGAATACAAATGGATCCTGCAAAGATCCGAGTCATCCAAGAATGGCCTGAGCTAAAAACTGTACATGAGGTCCGTAGTTTTTTGGGACTTTGCTCCTACTACAGGAGATTCATCAGGCATTGACCTTACTAAGAAAAATGCAGCCTTCACATGGGGAATGTCACAGAAGAAAGCATTCAATACACTCAAGGAAAAGTTGACTACAGAGTCTATTCTTGTAGTCCCGGATCTTTATCAACCTTTTGATGTTGATTGCGATGCTTGTAGAGAGTGTGTTGGGGCTACATTACATCAAAATGGACATGTAGTAGAATATGAAAGCCGAAGATTGCGTGATGCTGAGAGATATCTGGGAATGAATTGTTGGTTGTAGTTCA
This sequence comes from Dipteris shenzhenensis, assembly GCF_047967505.1. Lineage (NCBI taxonomy): Eukaryota > Viridiplantae > Streptophyta > Polypodiopsida > Gleicheniales > Dipteridaceae > Dipteris > Dipteris shenzhenensis. The sequence continues at coordinate 44,427,459 of NC_141599.1, forward strand.
TGCTGTGAATACATGGATGCATTATCTTTTGGGTGCAGATTTTACTATTAAAACAGATCACCAAAGTCTGAGATATTTTCTAACTCAGACAAAACTCTCCGAGAAGCATATGAAATGGGCAAATATGCTGTCAATGTATCATTTTCAGATTGTCCATACTGCAAGAATTCGGAACAGAATGGCAGATGCCTTGTCCCAAAGACCCCAAATCAACAATGTGACTATTGCTTATCATCAGGACTTGGAAGGCATAAGGGAGCAATATGCTAATGATGCAGATTTTGGTGAGATTTTACAGCAAATGCAAGAGGGGCAGTCCACCAATCACTATTCCCTGAAAGATGGGTATCTAATGAAAGATCACTGCCTATGTATCACCCAGGAGATGAGGAAAAAGATTTTGGAAGAATGCCATGCACCTCCCTATGCTAGCATTAGAGAGGTATTTCTTTTGGCCAAGGATGCGGAAAGATATACATCAGTTTGTTACTGAATGCCTTACGTGTCAGAAAGTGAAGTATGATAGACGGAAGGCACCTGGCCTACTTATGCCTCTTCCCGTGCCTCAGGCACCGTGGGAAAGTATTACAATGGACTTCATTTTTTATTTGCCAAGATCAAAGTCAGGGAATGATGGGATTTGGACTATCATTGATAGATTCAGCCAACAAGCTCATTTCATTCCGGTTCGCAAAACTATAAAGGCAGATCATATGGCTAAGCTTTTCATGGCACAGATCTTTAAGCACCATGGTATGCCTAAGTCCATTGTCAGTGATCGAGATCCCAGAATGACCGGTCTATTCTGGAGAGCTTTATTTGATAATATGGGGATGAATCTGAATTTTTCTTCTTCTTTCCATCCTCAGACAGATGGTCAAAGTGAAGTAGCAAATTCTACAGCATTGGATATGCTGAAATGCTACATGGGTGACCAAGGTTCAGACTGGGAAAAGTACCTACCATTGGTAGAGTTCGCTTACAATAATACATTACACAGCTCTACAGGGAAAGCTCCCTTTGAGATCATCTATGGGAAGGTGATTCTGCCACCTATCTTGAGGACCAAGGACGAAATATTTGCAGCTGATCACTTTGTGAGAGACCTACAGACAGCTTATATCCAAGTCCGGACAGCGATTGAAAGGTCTCAAGAGAAGCATAAAAGAGCTGCAGATAAGCATAGGAGACAGTTAGATCTCAAAGAACAGGATTGGGTACCTTTAAAGTTCGAGAAAGCTAGGCTCCGCAAGTTTAAAGGCAAACAGAAAGTGTATGCAAAGTTCTCTCCCAGGTACTATGGCCCTTTCAGGGTTACAGAAAGAATAAATGAGGTTGCATACAAGTTAGCATTGCCAGAGCATTGGAGGATTCACAATGCATTCCATGTGAGTCTTCTAAAGAAATTTCAAGGGCCAGAGTCTACAGAGGCAATATCAGAGGATCCACCAGAAGTGGATGAGCTAGAGAAGGTCCTTCAGCCAAAGCAGATTGTGTACCATACTATACGCAAAGGCCCTCAGGGCAAGGAATTTTACAGGTACCTTGTAAAATTCAAGAATTATACGGCATTAGATGCCAAGTGGATGGATGAAGACATGTTGTCCGATCATCCACAGCTTTTGGATGTTTACAAGGAAGCTTTTTAGTTAAGGTCAACTGAATAGAAGCCAAGGGGATGTCACCACAATGTAAATATCCTAAGTCAAAGTACAGTTGACCATTTTATTTAATCATAATTAAAGAATTTTCCATCTAGGTTAATTATGGTCAAAAGAGTTCTTCTATTGGTCAAAGAATTGACAACAGTCAAAGATACTTGACTTCGGTCAAGTAAGCCTGATTTCGGTCAGGAAGACTTGGTTTATATCAAGAAGGTTAGCTGCAGTTAACCAAGATGTGCCAACTTCGGTTGGAGAGACTCGACTATAATTAAGGCGCCTCGACCCTTGGTCAAAGCCACCTTAATTATGATCAAGAGTGTTGACTCCGGTCAACTAGAGAATAAATATATTTATATATTTGTTATGTGTGCACATGTGTTCAGTGGGGACGCCCACCGTGACTAGAATTAGTCCACAGTGTATTATTTGCATGTAAAGCGCTAACAATTAATGGGTGCCATGGTGGTGCGCTTTATTTAATTGTTGCAGTACTAAGAAGGGTTATTTTCCCAAGCGCTATGGAGCCTAACAAGCATCTAGGAGGCTGTTCGCGTGACCAAGTGCTTCGAAGACTCCAGAGTTGCCCTTGGTGGCATGTAATTAGGAAAGTAATGTAGAATTTGACAAGTGGCTTGTTGCCAAGAAAGAGAGCCTAAGAGCTCATGTAACTATTCATTCACGTTTTGGGATTGGTATGAGCAGCTTCACGCTGAACTCTTGTACTCAGTTTTCCCTCAAGTAATAAAGTACCTTCGGGGGAGGTCCAGCCCGACATGTTGTCCTGGGCCCTAGCTATTTGCAAAGTGAGGGAATGACAGAGAGAGAGTTGAGTGAGCTTATGAGAATGTATTTGCTGTCTTTTATGAGCGAGTGGTTTCACGCTACCACATCCTATGTAAGATCCTCATCAAACAGTGCCCCTTCTCTATGAGGGAAGCCTCTAAGAAGACCCAACAATGGGACAGATGCCTATCTCCTCCCATGTGAGGAGCTGAAGCAAGAGCTTCCAAGGCTCCGAACCTAGGACGTTGTTGCTCTACTGAAAGGTATTGCATTGCCTGGCCCCAATGAATCCAATGGGAAATAAGAGACGCACCCCACTCCAAGATCTCCTCAATCATCATGAGGAATCCAACTAATTTGTTCAGTTGATACTAGCCCCCCAGACGCCAGGCAGTGCACCCCAAGGACATACCATGAGGAATCCAACTGATTTGTTCCAGTTGATACTCGCCCTAGACGCCAAGCAATGCACCACAAGGACATACCAAACTCCCTCTAAGCTCTCAGTCGTGTCCTTCACCAAAAGGGCCGTATCATGTACAAACTCAAAGTCAAGTAACTCCTCCTGCCAGATCAAGAGGCACATCCTAGGGCCGCCACCTAAGAACGAAGGTAGCTCCTAATGCACAGGGTGACCATGACGAAATGTGATTCGAAGCTACCTCTTGGGCTGCAGGGACCTGAGGGGACTCCCTCCTCCATCTAAACCCCACCTAGGCATTAAAGTAAGGTGCATGATTGGCACGTTGGTACCCTAGATGTGCCAATGAAGAAAGATGGTAGGAGGGAGTTTGCAAAATTTGCAAAAAGACCCAGGTACTGACAAAGGAGCAAAATGGGAGGAAGTAAAATATAGATACTAGTGACTCGCATAAAGAGGCAAAATCTTGAATCAATGCCAAGATGCAAGACACAACAAAGCAATGTGGAAGCGTCAAGATAAAACGATAGTCTATGAAGTCAATGTCGCACAAATGGCCCTCCAACCATAGAAGTTGTCTTTATTATAGTTTCCCTAAACCTTGTACCCTAGAAGATAAAGCTCAAGGTGTGCATTTAACTATGGAAAGAAGCCACTTGCATCCCAATGTATTCATCGATTTGGCGTTAATAGGATTTCCATATGGGTCAAATGCACAAAGGGGACGCTTGGTATTGGATATTGAGGATGAGACTAAAGATGATATGGGACCAAACATCCTAGGACTCCTTTTTTTTTTTGCGCAAAAAGTAGTGCTAGTTATATTACTTGAAAACGAGAGTACAAGAGGGCCTAAAGGCCAGCGAGCTGCCATCACAAAATGGATACAGCCCGAGGAGCCAAAATACTAATTACAAGCCTCTCAGGGCATAATCATCGGCGGAGAGTGGACAAACAGCCACGGTGGGGGGGAGTAATGCCACTGAAGACTCTGAGCAGAGTGCTGGAAGAACAGCTCTCGGTGGTCCCAGTCGCGAAGGAAGCGCCGTCTCTTCTCCTTCCCTGCCCGGGACTCCCCCTGAATCTGATCCCACTGACCCTTGAGCGTGCGAATGATCATGCTCCAAATGTCTGCTAGGGTCTGGGTAGCAGAAGAAGCCTGATCTCCTAAGGTCTATGCGCATCTGGAAGTCCAGATATGCCAGCCTGCAATGCTCCCTATGATCTCCCACACTGGGTGCCGAGTCATCGCTCCTGCATCTGTCTCTGTCAGATGCCAAGGGAAGCTGTCCATGTATGCCCAGGTGGCCTGCGTGATGAAGAAGACTGGATCCTGCCTAGAGAACTCATAAGCCAAGTGATGTCCCATCTCGGTGCTGCACCAGCAAACGACTCCCCAAGTGACCGGTCCTAGCTCGAGTGCAGCCCTCGCTAAGATCCCCATGACTCCCTTCCAAACTGTTTGAGCATGCGAGCAGCTCCAAAGGCAATGCTTCAGGGATGACTCCTCCTGAAAACACATCTGGCAGTGCCCCATCTGCCTCAGCCAGCTGCCAACTGGTAGCCCCTTGTGTGCCACCATCCAAAAAAAGTAAGAGATCTTCCTCGGCCGCCATCTTGCCCAAAGAGTCTTCCAAAATGTGCGAAGAAAGACCAGAGATATCCCTTGGGCATACCAACTATGTGCCTATGTGGGTAGCCCGCACTGGATAGCCCCAAGAGCACGCCTACCAGTACACGCACTGTAAGAGAAGAAGGGGGTAGGGTTCTCTGAGGTCTCCAATGGTGGCCAGCGCCACTCCCCTGGGTCCCACTCCACCTCTATCAAGGAACGGCCCTCCCATATCCAGAGTCTCTAGTCCTGGTCCTGCATAATCAGGGGGTCTATATGCCACATTTTCCCTTGCAGCCCTATGATGCGAAGGCGCTGCCAGGGAAGCTGGGGGTCGATCACGGCCTCTCTGCTCTGGAGGCGGCTATCATCGGCAACGGAGAAGAAGTGGATCGAGGAGTCTGAGAAAAGGCCTGCAACCACCAAAGGAATGCCACGGGGTGTGAACTGCCCTAGCCACCTCTCATCTCCCGGGAGGAGCTGTCTGGTGATCATGGGAATCCTCCAACCTGCAGGAATGGCAGCATCGATCTCCACTCGCCGAGCCTGGATCCCACGTGCCATACCTACTGCTACTGCCAGCTCGCTTGGGCTCAGCTGGCTGTAGACGTCCCTCCAAACCCGGAGCGAGCGCATGGGCCCACGTGCCCAGAGCGCCCAAGGAATATGGGATCTCTCTCCAAGCTGGCGACCTGTATCATCTGTCACCTGGCTGCTCCAGATCAGAGGCTGTCTGTCTATCTCCTCTCGGCAGCTAAAGGGAACCTGGGAGAGGCTGTGTCGCAACTTCCTCCAGACCGAGACGAGGCTACGGAGGAAGGGGGAACGAGGCTGAGTCAATGGGGCAGAAGTGAAGATCCACCGGATAGAGGGCTGCCAATCACCCCCTCTTTGGGGGGTACACACGCTGAGACCATGCTGAAGCAAGAGCTTCCACGTCTGCCCTCCTGGGGTCAGACCGCGGATGACTAACTTGCCAAGTAGTGCCTGACTCTGCAGTTCTGGATCTATGATGCCAAGGCCGCCCTCTGTCTGGGAGAGAATGACCGTCTGCCGGGCGACCCAGGCTCTGGTGGTGCCGGAACCATCTGAACCAGACCAAAGGAAGTTCCGCACCAGTCTCCTCAGCTGGGCTACACACGATCTTGAGAAACACCAGCAAGAGGCCACGTACCAAGCGGTGGCAAGAAGGACCTGGTTGACCACAAGGGCCCTGCCTACCAAGGATAGCCGAGCCATGCTCCAGAAGGCTAGCTTCCGTCGTATGGAGACTAGGACTGGTAAGAACTGCTGAGCCGGCGTGATGTCCAGGCCTACCTGAAATCCCAGGTATAACGTGTTGTCTGTCCTCTAGGGATCCAGCAAAACCCCAGGAAAATACCCCACTGTGAGCTGGGGCTCTCGGATCCGTAAGAAAACCAACTGACTTATGCCAATTGATTTTCGCCCCAGCGGCTACGCAAAAAACCTCTAAGGACAGTCTCACTCGCTCCAGTGACTCGATATCATCCTGCACATATAGGGCTGTGTCGTCTGCATACTCGGAGTCCAGAAGTTCTGCATCGTCTCGAATAGGGAGGCACATCCCACGAAGACCAGTGGTATGGGCTCGTAGGAAGTGAGTCATGGCCTCCGCAAAAAATAGGAAGAGGTAGGGCGCAAGCGGGCAGCCCTAACGCACCGAGCGATCAAGGGTGAATCTCTCCCCCATCCTGCCGCTGATGATAACCCGGCTGGAGGCCGACCTGTAGAGGCTAGCAATACCTCTGATCCACTCGTCCGAGAAACCGAACCGAGAGTGTACCTTCCAAGAAGGACCAGTCTACCCTGTCCTACGCCTTCTCAAAGTCAAGGAGTATGGCAAGGTGCTGGCCATTGTGCTGGGCCCACTCTGTCGCCTCTGAGAAAGTGAAAATGTTGTCCAAAATGCTACGATCTTGGACAAAACCAATCTGGGTGTCATGGATCAAGTCATGTAGCAAGGGGCGGATGCGGCTACTGATCATCTTGGCGAGGATTTTGTAGGCAGTCGGGAGGAGGGTGATAGGGCGCCACTGTCTGATCTCCTACCGGTCCCCCCTTTGGGGATGAGGCAAATCAAGCCTGTCGCAAGGCTCTCTAGCATCTGTCCGCTGGAGAAGATATGCTGGAAGGCTGCGAGCAAGGGCTGGTGGACCTGCTCCCAGAAGGTGGTGAAGAAAGCTCTACAGAGCCCATCCTCACCTGGGCATTTCTGCCCATCAATAGCGCTCACCGCATCCTGCATCTCTGCCACGGTGAAAGGGGCGAGGAGGGAATCACTCATGCTAGGCTGCACGAGCAACGGTGTATACCTCCACACCTCCTCCCTGCATCGGAGGCCACGAGGGTCTGGGGGCTCCTGCTGGAATAGGGATCTGTAGAAATCTATCGCCAAGTCCCGGACCTCCTCTGGATCTGTCCTGACACTACCATCCTGCGCTCTAAGAGATCGGAGCTGTTCCCCTGCTGACCTCTGGCCATGAGTCCTGAAGAACTCTCTGCACATCCTGTCACCTTTCCTAGCCCAGAAGGACTTGGAAGCATGAAACGAGAACTCTGAGCGTCGCTCGGTGATCTCCTCTAGCATGGCTCGGGCTCGAATCTCCTGCCATCTGAGCTCCTCAGAGCCTAGAGAAGACTGTTGCATCCGCTGTATCGAGGCGAGATCTCGTCTGAGACCACTGCTGCCTGAACTGAATCACCTCCTGCTGACAGATGAGACTAGACTCGGCAAGCGCCTGAGCTACCTGTGCTGCCATATCCCCCATGGGGTCCCAATCCTGCTTCCACAACTCCACTATCCTGTTGCGAACCGCTGCTCTGGAGTAGATGGAGTCTGAGATCCGGCATGAGCGTGGAGGTGAGGAGTGAGAGGCTGAGTCCAGGACTAGGATGATTGGGGCATGGTCAGAGAGTGTCGTCCCTGGAACCACTCCTGACTCTCCACCTCTGCCAAGCGCCCAATCGTTGACATAGAAACGGTCCAGCCGCTCCAGAAGTCTGCCTCCCTCCCTCCTGTAACCCCAAGAGAAGTCCAGACTCCCTGTCCATTTACGAAAGGAAGGCTCCCTCCAGCTGTCCCGACCTCCCACTGCGAACAGGAAGGAGTCCCAATCTACTTGCTCCGCCTGAGCTATACCGAGGAACTCTGGGCCCGTCCCTGCTGATCCTCTAAGGTCTCAAGGTTATTGAAGTCCCCTCCTACAATCCAAGAATCCATCTCTGGCAATAAGTCTGTCAAAGAGCTCCAAAAAGCGGCTCTCCGTCTGAGGTCGGTCGGGGCATAGATATTGAGGATGCCGATACGGGATCCCTCAATATTCAAGCCCACCCAAAGCGCTCATTCTGGGATCAGGGTGCCAAAACCACACACATGCTGAACTAGAGAAGCGTCGATGGAGGTACAGACACCCCCGCTCCTCCCCTGCTCGCCAATCGAAGGTTCCCAGTAGGTGTGGGAGCGTCCTGTGAGGACCTTCCCACAAATACTGGTCTGAGAAGCCGAAAGCTTGTGTTCCTGTAATAGGAGCACATCTACCCTTCCCACCAAGGCTGGCTGGAGCTCCTGTCTGAGCACCATCTTCCTGGGGCCGCGGGTTCCTGATGAGTGGAACCCGTTGACGTTCCAAGAGATAATGCGTATACTCATGAAGAGAGGAGATGGGCCACAAACAGCTGTCTGCTTGCGGTCGATGTCAAGGTGGTCGGAGGATGTCCAGTGTGCAGATGAAGGCGCTTCTGTGAGGGTTTCGAAGGAGAGGCCGGATCATCGGACCCATCCTCTAAAACCTTCAACAGAGGGGATAGGCCCTTCGTCCCATGGTGGTAAGCTCTCTCTAACCAGCTCGACGCCTCTGCCAGGGAAATACTGTAGAAACCCGCTACCTCTGAGGTCCTCCACGGGCGGAGCCCTTCCGCGTAGACCCACTCCAGAGGCAGTTGAATAATGACCAAAAGGCGGAATTGTTTGGCGCTCTGGCGCCATCTCAGACGAACGTCACCCTCCTTCCACTGCTGCTCAAGATGTCTAGGCATGCAGGGAAGGAGCCAATACCCGTTGCATCCAAATAATCCCAAGGTCCTGCTCGGTAAAACTCCAAAGGTAGAGCTCTAGGAGCAGCCCTTGGGTGTGGGGACGAGGATGAGGAGTCTGAACTAGAGAGAGGGGTGCTGGCTGTCGAACAAGCTAGAGTGGTGCTGGCCGTCGAACAAGCTGGAGTGGTGCTGGCCTTCTGCGGGGAAGGGCCTCTCCCCTCCGCCGGGCCAGGAGGGATAGGCGTGGGGGAGGTCTGTGCTGGCTTCGGGGCTGCAGGTGGCGCAGGCGGAGAGGGGGGTTCCCTCTGGATCATGCTCGAGGAAGAGAGGGGAGCGGAAACCACCGGTGCTGGAGGGGATCCTGGAGGGGGTGGAAGTAGGGGGACCGAGGAGGAGGGGGGAGGGGAGGGAGGGCGGGGTGAAGGATGAGGGGGAGGCTCGCTGATCTTCTCCTTCCCTTTCTCCTTTCCCTTACCGGGCTGCTGCTGATTGGTGACCACAGGGGGGGGCTCTTGCTGTAGATGGGAAGGCTTTTTTGGTCCAGCTTTGTTTCCTTTCCATTTTCTTTTGACCTCGGTCCAGCCTTCCCCTTCTGGAAGGGGTGTCGATGCCTAGCGGGGGGGATCCTGAGTTGCCTGGATGGGGACCTTCTGAGGTTCTGTCCTCGTGAAGCGAGGGCAGGAGCGCGCCTGGTGCCCGAAGCCGTGGCATCTCAGACACTGATCTGGGCAACCAGTGACCATAATGTGCTGCGTCACCACACATGTGTCCGTCTCGATCTCGAACTCTGAGGGGATACTCTGTGGATCTAGGACTGCCACTTTGACACGTGGCACCCCTTGGGCTGCCGCCGCATCAACGAAGGTGTCGTGCATGGGCCAGCCAAAGTGCACTCCTTGATGATCGGGCGAAGCTCGGTTGCGAGGCCTAGGAAAATGAGGGTAACTGGATGGCGATGAATGCGGAAGCGGGCATCGAAGTCCGCTACACTAAAACCCCTATACCATGGGACCATAAGGATGATCTTCCCACCCACAGAAGTAGGGGATCGCCTGACCATATCACTCGCAGCCTGTGCTGAGGACTAGGAAAATGAGGGTAACTGGATGGCGAGGAATGCGGAAGCGGGCATCGAAGTCCGCTACACTAAAACCCCTATACCATGGGACCATAAGGATGATCTTCCCACCCACAGAAGTAGGGGATCGCCTGACCATATCACTCGCAGCCTGTGCTGAGGAGAGCTTGAGCCAAAAGATACCACGTCCCATGAGTGCAACCTCCTCAATGTGGCTGTCCTCAAGGTAGAGGGTGGACTGCAGCCAGTCCCTGATGTCTGCTCGTGAAGGGGAGTAGCCAATGACTCTCCCATAAACGGATGTCTGGGAGAAGTCCGTGGCGGCCTGCTTCACCAAGGAGACCCTATGCTCTGTCAGTGTTACGCGGTAGATGGAGGGGGGGGGTTCCGTCTGGGCCACCGGTTCTGGGCTCTTGGCCGCCATGCCGCACCAACAAACTGCGAACGCTCCAAAGGCGGGGGAATGAGAAGGAAACGGCAGAGACGAAGGAGGGGGGGAGTGGTACAGAGGCGGGGGAGGAAAGAGGGAGGGATGGAGAGGTACGGGGAAGCGGGGGGGGAGAGGTGGTGAAGAGGGAGCGGGTGGCGGAGGGGAAGGAACGAGGAGGGGGGGGGGGGGGCAGCGCAGCGCAGCGCGGGGAGAGGAGGGGGGAAAGGGAGAGGGTGTGGCAGCGCTGCACGAGAGGGGGCGGGGAGGAGAGGCAAGGAAGGAGGGGGAGGGGGGGGGGGGAGCGTTGCGCCGCGGCGGGGGGGGAGGGGGCGGGGGGGGGGGTAGCGCAACGCGAGGGGGGGGCGGGGAGAGAGCGGAGAGCGGAGAGGGTAGGAGCGGAGCGGGGGGGACGGCGGGCGGAGAGGGAGGAGAGGGGGACGGAGGGGCGCAGCGGGAGGCGACGGCCAAGGAGGAGGGGGAGGGGAGGGGCCGCGCAGCGCGAGGGGGGGGTAGACGGGAGCGGGGGAGGGGGGGGCGTTCGCAGGAACTAAGCGAGTCCACTGCAGGTGGATTTACTTTTCAGTGGAAGGCACATCGTAGGACTCCATACCATAGTGTGAATAAGCATCTTACCAAGTTTGGTCCCATTTAGACCTTTGCGCATTTACTATTTAATGAATGTCATCATTTTTTAATCCTAACGCCACCTAGGCACCAAAATAAGGTGCATCATTGGTGCATTCCACGAATGATCCATCAACCACTTCAAACATGCACAATGTAAGCTCCTCTTGCATCAAAGGTATTTCTCTTCTTCTTTCAATTGCTCGCACTGCCCAGCTCTCCGGAAAAAAAAGTATTCCACATTCTACAGATCAATGGTCTCTCATATGAAGGCAATTGGCACCTTCAGATCAACGTTCTCTCATATAGAAAGCAATCACTTGGCTTGCCTAGGATGGACCCAATCTGTCACTGCAAGAAGCAATAGGGTACGTAGGCTTGGACTGTGGTCAGCACAAAATCTTAATGGAGAAAGTCCATTCATGGTGATTTCTTATTTGCCCTAGCTGACCTAGCGTAACGATTATGAGTTTGGCAAAATGGCACATTTGGAGAGGAATATGTCGACAAGTCAATAGGGGGAGGCAACTTTAGTCAAGAAGCTTTTTCACCTTTTTGGGCAGATCTTGATCCACTCAGTGCAAAGCAGCAACTTGAATATGCTCAAGGAATACAGCCACAAGAAGTTATCCTCCCAAAAATTGGGACAGAAAGGCTATCTACTAGCAATACTAGACTTTACTGAAACATTACTATAATAGTCTTCCAGTATCATGTCTCACTCTCCGGGGAAACAACACAAGAGATGCTTAAAATTTGTAAAGGCACCTTACTGATGCCCCAGATCAGTGATCTCACACATCTATGTCAAGTCTCAGACTTTCTGTAATCACATAGAAGACTAGCACAAAGTAATAAGTACTGCTCATAAAACATCAAAGCATTGATCTACCTGGGAGCTTTGTGTCTGTTGATGCTTGATTACATCTTCATCAACCAGGTCATCGGTTTTTCCATCTTCTAAGAATGATTCCAGGCATACTTTCTCGTCTCTTCCTCCCAACATCATACTATGGAGACCTTCCTCACCTTCTTTAAAATCTTTGCATGCTATGTTGCCCTTGGAGTGTGCAGCTTGTGTGCACTTTAAAAGAGCATCATGTCCCTGTGAAGATGCAATTCCAACATTCTGAAAATTTTCTGGAGGAACGGCCGCCCGTTTTCTATCCTCTATATGTGGTTCATGGCCAGTCACAGAAGGCTCTTTCTTGTCCAAACATTCATTCTTATCCCCTGATAAGTGCTCATGAACATCAATGATATTTTCAAAGGCCCTGCGAAAGACACCTTCATACGGTGCAGCTTGAACATGGCGCTCGGGCGAAGCATTTTGTCCCAGAACAATATCAATCCCATCTCCTTTTCCTGCCTGCTCCTAACACCACAGACGGATATCTAAGTCATTCTAACAGTTCAAATATAAGAAACATCTAAAACTTCAAGCTATTTCTTATCTGCATTTATCTAAGTCATTCTAACAGTTCAAATATAAGAAACATCTAAAGCTTCAATCTGCATTTTGTACCCGAGATGGTATGATACAGCATACAACAATGCCTAATTTTTCTTGCATACCTCCCATATGGGTATGAGTGACTGAACCATTTTGACCTCTGGACCTGCTCTTGAAAGTCGCACGTACAATATTTCATCTCTATTCACAATGTCTGTATTACAAAGCAACAGAAGTTTTCACATGCATAGAACTCTAGAACATACTTGAATTTCGTGCACATGTGAATACCTTCCATTGATGCATCGCCCTCTAGTTCGCAAGTGCTCTGCTTGCCTGGCACCATCATTTCAGCTTGTGATTCCTTTCCAGAATCTCCCTTTTTGCACCATACTTCCATGTAGCTAACATTCTCAGGCCAGGTTTGTCCTGCAGAAGAATTCGCCGACTCTTCCACAGTTGAACTTTTTGTATGATTCATGTGTGCCACAAGCATAGATGCCAGCCTTCGAAAGTCCAGATTGGATGAGTGAAGTCGAGCAAAAGGGTTATCTAACACAGGCTGACGTAATTTGATGTCAGCTAAATGGAGGAGTCCCATTCCTGTTAGGTTATGATCAATCTACACAATGAGAGTGAACAGCAAGCCAGTATCAGCCAAAGCTTGAAAACGGTTTAAAGAATAAAGAATGAAGATGCAAAAAAAAAGATTTGGGTGCATTTGTTTAGTTACGCTTCTACCCTTATTACAACAGTCAGAGTTGAACACCGATAAACAATTGAATGATTTAAAAATCCTACCATTACTTGAAGTAGATAAGGTATGTGTGATTCATGTGGTTGAAAACGTCTATTCAAAATGCCAGCCCCCTGCAACGAGAATAGGAATTGAAAATTGTTCAAACAGTAAACCTAGATAACATACCAATCATCAGAGGCGTCATGAGACATGAGGATACATATGAGTTTTGTTCTAGATCTACCAGATCCAGCGTTCAATCTTGCTTTTGCCAAACTTGAAGCATAACCAACTATCTCCATTTGAACAAGATCTGAACCCAGTGCAATCTAGCTGAATTTAAAACATGCCAAATCTCAAGAAAGAGAATCAGACAAGACAACTTCTCACCTGATAGTCACCACCAAGAAACCAACTCCATCATGGATAGCATAATAGGAAACTTCTATTAAGTATGAAAAAGTATGAGAGCTCAGCAAGTGGGTCGATTTCTCAACAATAAGGGAAGGTTGTGGTGCCAAATAATCGCCATACATGTTTTGAAGAAAGCTTTCCGCTTGCTTCGTGCAACTTTGGAATCTCCTTGGATTGATTCCAAATCAATGTGTGAACACTATGGTCCCAAATGTTTGTCATGACCTGAGTTGTTAAGACCTGGGCTTTCTAAAAAGCCTGTGTGTATCTGGCTTTCCAGAGATGCCAAGCAATAATGCTTGCTATAAGCTGCCTAAGTAGTATCAATTTATTGAGTGGGCTTTCTATACGAAGAATAAGGAATGTCCTGAATTAGGCATCTTCTAACTAAGACATTCTGAACAATGAAGGCTGGATTCCCTAATTCAAGAAAGATCTGAGGGCCAGATTATGCAAGCCAAGCAACTGCAGTCCAAGTAATAATCAGTTGATTTCTAGATAGTCAACCCATAAGCTGAGCAATGTCACCCCAGATAAGGAAGGCTTTCTTGCATTCCCATAAAACAATGGAAGCCTGTCTCTGAGCGTACAGAGCATCTACAACAGTTTGCAGCAGCTCTACATACGGATCTCCATTGATTTCATGGCAGTCCACCATGTAAAAACCGCCAAAAGAAATAAGAAATCTGATATTTCCTGTAAGAATGCCAAATCTATGCCAAAGGCATTTCTGTACGTATGGAGATATACAATTCCCAAAGCCAGCTGCTTCACGACGTCGATAACTGCATCCCTCACAGAGACTTAGGGAGCAATAGCGACAAATTTTGGACATGGGAAAGGGTACAAGGAATCCTAGCTGTGCCTGTGCAAAGTTCAAATTACTCAATGATGACACACTACAAGAATATCTTCTAATACATGTTCCTTTATCGAGGTTTTTTTCAATGAATCCTTTAGATTCCCCACCAAGGTATTCTTCTATATGATATAACCTAACTTGGTCTCATAAACCTTCTTGGCCTCCCACCGTCATTAATAGACCTCGCTCTCTAGCCCCCCCCCCCCTCTCTCTCTCTCTCTCTACAAGATCATTGGACCACATTCTCACGCTCAGATGTATCATCAAGGAGGCGAGGGCACCGAAGCAGAGGGTTTATTGTTGCTTTGTGGATTTTTGCAAGGCATTTGACACGGTTCCGAGAGCCCGCCTCATACAATGCCTACAGGATTTGGGTTACGACTAGGAGATCATTTGGGTTGTCATGGCACTTTATGAGCGAGTTTCAGGCAGAGTCCGGATAGGATCTAGATGGACAGACGAGATCATGAGCATTATCGGGATCAAACAAGGGTGTCCGTTATCTGTTTGACCTCTACATTGACGAGCTTGAGACAGTGATGCAGACATAGGGGGGGTAGGTTGCTCTCTCGCGGGCATGCTGATCCAGATTTTGCTTTACGCAAATGACGTGGCTCTCTTGTCTTCCTCAGCAGAGGGGCTCCAGAGACACCTTGACACACTACAGTCCTTTTGTGAGTCTCATGATTTGAAGGTCAACTTGGGTAAAACCAAGGTTATGATCTTCAATACGTCTCGAGCCGTCATGCGCCAAGAGCAATTCACATTTGATGGGTCCCCTCTTGAGGTAGTTTCATCATACACTTATCTTGGGGTCGTCTTTTCCGGACCCATCTTCACTATGAGACCTGCGATGCATGCACGTCTAAGTAGAGGATATGCTTCATTGGCTAGACTAGAGAGGCAGTGCTTCCGCTCTCACTTTCAACAAGGGTTGCTTTTTGACTCCCTGGTCCGCCCAGCAGGGATGTATGGCAGTCCATGCTGGGGGCCAAACTTGTCGGATACAAATTGGGTCAGGGTGGAGCGGCTACAGGTTCTCATGTTATCATGGATGATCTGTGGTATGCCATCCGTTCCTCACCAGATCATTCGGGCGGAGTTTGGGTCACCCCCATTACAGCTAGATGCTGCATTTCAGGTCATCGCCTATCTGTACCGAGTCAGGGTATATGGGGATTACACCTCTGGGCGTAGCAGGATACCATGGCTAGCACTGTCCTCTTCTATGGCACTAGCAGCAGGGAGAGACCAAAGGTACTGGTATGCACGCACAGAGAGATGGTTTGAGGGACTAGGGCTCCACATGGACAAACTACCTCCATTCCAGTACAACATGGATGCTCCGTTCTCTCCCCTCCTATCACACGAGGTCAACCAGATTATCCGTGAGGATCTACTACAGCTACACACATTCTGGACTTGGTTGGGCCCAAGTGATCTTCCAGTGAAGCTGGGCTTCTACAAAGATCACTTCTTACATATCACAACAGAGGGTTTCATTGATCCACCAGGATACACGCATATTCACCTACCCCTCGCTGAGGATCTCTCTTGGGCAGCTCCGGGTCTCTTCACACAAACTTCGTATCGAGAGCGGCAGAGCAGAGCGGTTACCCAGGGAGAGGCGCATTTGCACACTGTGTGACATGCAGGAGGTTGAGACAGAGGAGCATTTCATCTTCAGGTGTCCTGTTTACCATGAGATCCAAGGGCGCTTCTACTGCCTCTTCAGAGATAGTTATGGGGTGTTGGCCCGTTTCCTCTCCTACCCAGACCAGCATTCCATGGCGGTATGATTCTTTCGCTCAGATTTGCCATTCTGTTGAGGTGTAAGCCTCACTGTAAGCTGATGCATAATGCCTTTTTCTTTCAGAAATGTCTCAAATTCATGAGACATATCCCCCCCCTCAATCTGTGCGAAGTGTCTGCACCTTGAGTCCTATCTCATTCTCAACCATAGGCACAAAGTGTTTGAAATGCATAAACACTTCTGATTTTGCTTTGAGACCATAGACCCAAGTGTAGTTGGTAAAGTCATCTATGAATGTAACAAAACAGAGATAACCCCCAAAAGCAGGTGTCCTCATGGGACTGCACACATCTCTGTGAATAAGCTGCAATTTTCTTGTAGCTTTTACTGCACCATCTTTTTTTAAGGGAAGCCTATGCATTTTGCCAAGAATGCAACCTTCACATGCATAAGGAGGAGGCGACTCCAAAGGAGGTAATGCATCAACCATATCATGCCTCTGAAGTGTCATTAAGCTGCCATAGCTCATGTGCCCATACATGACATGCCATAACTCCGCATTCTGCATCGCAGCAGTGGGAGTGCTAACTGATAATGCAAGATGGGATCTTTTTTCATATAGATCAAGCTGAAAAAGACCCCGATACAAAGTGCCAGACAACCTCAAAGCATAGTCATTTTCTTTGTCTCTGACTGCTCTCTGTCTGCACACTTGTCATCATCAAAAACAACCTGAAATCCTCCTCTATTGAGTGAGGACACTGAAAGCAAAATTTTCTTTCTACCTCGCACATAGAGTACATCTGAAATTCTGAAATATGTGCCATCAGTGGATGTGAGAATAATATCTCCCACTCCACACACTGAATAAGAAGAATTATTTGCACAAGTTACCTTCTTCTTGATGGGTGAAGAATGCAGAGTCACAAACAAACTTTTCTTGGAAGTTATGTGCTTTGAAGCACCACTGTCAAAATACCAAGTATGAAGTGTCTCATCAACACTAAAGGAGCATTCATCCTTTGAAGGATCATAGCTGCAAGTCAAGAAAGCATATGGGTCATCATCATGAGTGGCTGTAATATCAGAGCTACCCACTGAAAAATCTGAAGTGCAAGACAGAAAGGCATAGTGCTCTTCAACCAAATTGGCTGCAACATCTCCTCCATCATGAGAATGTGGAACTGATGCATTTGATACAGCCATACCGGAATCCCTTTTCTTCTCTTTGGCTATGCGCTTTTTGCACTCTCCAATATACTGACCTGGCTTTTTGCAATAATGACAGATGCCCTTCTTTTTCTGCTTATTTGTATCACCCTTTGCCTTATAAGAAGGCTGTCCAGAATCAGCTTTATGCTGATGTGTGGGCTGATTAGCATGTGGCTTTTGCTGCCCTTTACCCTTGGGCTTGAACTTGGAGAGCATAGCATGCTCGCCAACCCAGGTTGCCATATTTCTGCGAGTTTGTTCCTCCTGCAACAGAAGTCCTACCAACTCGTGAAAGGAGAGAGGATTGCTGCCCCCCCTCAATGACAAATTCAGCGAGGTGTGAAAACCGAGATAGGACTCAGGAAGAGAGTTCACAGTGGTGGTGATCATCTCTGAATCCGGAATGACTTCATCAATATTCAGCAATTGTTCCCTGAGGTCCTGAAGCTTTGTGAGGTGAGAATTCATGGAATCTCCCTCCTCCATATGTGTATGGGAAAGTTCTCGCTTCAGAAAGGAAACCCTGGCATCATTTCTTGCTGCAAACATACTCTCTAGTATTTCCCAAGCTGCCATAGATGTCTTGCATGACCGAATATGAGGTATAATGAACCTCTTGACAGAAAGAGAAATTACTGAAAGAGCTTGTGCATCTCTAGAGTCCCATCTTTTCTGTTTTGCTATGGGAGCTCCTGGAGCGGCTGCTCCAACCACCTGTGCTGCATTTATACCTCTACCCCTGCCTCCAGCTGTAGGAGTGACGGGTGTAGTAGCTGTATCTGGTCTTGCTTCATCTCCATTGACATAATCCCAAAGATGTCTGCCAACCAAGATATTGCGAACCATGAAACTCCACAAGGAGTAGTTGGTGCCATCCAACTTATCCTCCTGTGTGAGAACCCCGAACACCTCATTGGAGTTGTTCTGAGCCATTTATAGTATATACCAGATAATATCAAAAAATACAGCAGACTGACCAAGTGAAATCCCTTCCTGGGATATAAAATGCACAAGTAAAATCTGCAAAGAAAAATCTGCCCATAGTGACAAATATTGTCACAGCCTGTGAAAGGCTCAGAATGCACTTCAATTTGTCCTGCAAATGCTCTCAAAAACTTCCAAAAAACACTGTAGAATTTGCCGATGTCTGCAATGTCACTCAAAATGAGTCCAAAATTGCCTGCAATAGTCCCAAAATGCTTTTACACTGCCAAATTGCATCCGAATGCCAAAAGCCCCAATTTCTTCAGGGAAATTGCATCCAAAAGAGGGCAAATTGCTTGAAAGCCCCAAAATTCAAGAAATTACTGTGTAAAGCAAAAATCCCCAAATTTTTGCAAGAAATTGCAACTCAAAAGGGGCAAATTGATTGAAAGCCCCAATTTGCAATTTATCTGCAAAAGGAGTAAATTCTACTGCCAATGTGCTCAAATGTGACTCAAACTGGGTCCAAAAAGCCTGCAAAGCTCCCAAATTGCTCTTCTTATGCAAAATTGTAATCCAATTGCAAAAGCCTCAATTTCTTGCCAGAAATTGCAACCAGAAGAGGGCAGATTGACTAAAAGCCCCAACTGATTGCAATGCAAGTCCAAAATCCCCAGACTCTTGACAAATCTGCAATCTGCCTACAATACTTGTCCAAGAATGTACAAAAGCCCCAGATTTTTGTCCCAAAGACTGCAATGTGCCTGCTAAATATTACTTGCTGTAAAAATAGAAGTACCTACACCTTGTGTCTGATGGTGGCTATACGGATAGCAACGCAGTACAAATGTACGGACTAACTGCCTGCAGTTGGAACGGGAGTGGCCTGCGTAACTTTGTACGGATGTACGGTTATCCTTCCTACGTAGTACGGGCACGTACGGACGGTAGTACATCGAACAGCTTTGAAGCTGTGTACTACCAAGCAGCCAACATGCTGTGCATTCAGCCAAATGGCTCACAGCACGGACGAGCAGTAGGTACAGACAATCGGCGCAGATCTATACGGAGATACCTGTACAGAGCAGGTGGTATGGCGCAGGTACAGCGGGTGTACGACGAATGTACAGCCAGCAAACTCCAAATCCGTACAACGTACAGACATTGTACGGCTGTTCGCGGGCATTGTACGACAATCTCTCGCATGACTATACGGACAGTCAGTGCAGGTACGAACTGGCGCAGGAGTACCATACAGACTGTACGGACAATCAACACAAGTACGGACTGCTGCTGTACGGAGGTACGGATGGCAAATTGGCGCTGGGTGTAACGGGCTGGGAGCTGGGAGCGAGGGGCTAGGCCGAAAACTAGGAGCAGGGTCTTGCTGCACTGATACCAAATGTGAGAGAGGAGAGTGAGAGAGCAAGAGAGCTGAACGTAACGTTGCAATAGATGAAGTGAGTAATACAAGAAGTGGGATAGGTTTTGTCGAAGTGACAAAACCTTATCCTTCACTAACCGTAGTTAGTGAACTAACTATGGTTAAGAGAAAAAACCTCTAAATGAGGGAAAAGTGCCCCTAACCTACTTATTACATTACATTGGTCACTGCTAGAATATAATAATAATTCTAACAGGAAAAGTACCAATACAAACTAGAGCTTATGGAAGAAACTTACAAACAAACTAACTAACCAGTTTGGTCAAAGTTCTTGTATTTCATATTCTCCATATCAATGTTCCATTCACAGTGTTTTTGCACCCAAATTAAAGGTACGCAAGATATAGCTCCAAGGAGTCCAACTCAGAGGATAAGATGGAAGGAGTGGCCTTTGGTCTTTGTCTTGGTGCTAATCGGGAGGAGTTAGGAGGGAACAAGGTGGTGCTACAAGAAGATCATGTTGAGACACTTCATGTGGAGGATGTGGAATGCAATGAAAATCTTCTTAGTGATTCTCTATCAGGTAGTGAGAAGACCCAGTACTCGGATATGTTAGATGATTTCCCATATCTCTTTGCAACAAGCTATTCACAAGTTCGACCAGTATCTCTTGTGGAGCACAAGATTCAATTGAAGCCAGAAAGCAAGCTAGTTGTGCAATGCTTAAGGTGATCAGGGGTGATATAAGTTGAGGCACTAAAGAAAGAGGTAACCCAACTACGATGGAAATGGTCGAACTTTGAAAAGTCATACTGATAAGTTTTCCCTTCTTCACGAGTGAAAATTAAGTTTCCCTTGATCTTCATGTGGAATGGGCTCCACCAATAACAAAACTGTGTTCTGACAAATGCCCGTGACTAGATAGAAGGAGGCAGCATGCTGTATAACCCTACACACTAGGACCGATATCTTTGAAAATTATGTTTTAATAGCTCAAATAAGGGCAAGTCATCTCATCCATGTGAAGGGTTCATCCTGGCTTTGATCAAACACTGGAAGTGGTATTAAAATGCATAGAACGCCTCCAACCTCATACTAAACTTTACAAACATGAAGCAGGCCATCAAATACCTTCAGCCTCATGCCAAACTTCACAATAAACATGAAGCAGTCTTATCGAGCTTCCAAAGCTTAATCTGGTACAAACTAAAAGCTTGTAATAAACTGTATAAATTGTTGTGTCAAGCTATATTGCTTCCAGGTTAATGTTCCACTTGATATTGTGACATCGTTCTTGGGAAGGTCTACAGGGCAAACAAAGGTACACCACAATCTATTTCTTTAAGGCTCACCATCAAGGTGGTACTAAAGCATTCAAGCTTATTCATCAGTATTCAAGCAATAAAAAACAACAGGCCATAAGGAAAATTCCACAACCACCAATGCAAAAACTAGCACAGTGAAAGCAATGAAGACAACAGTTAACCAAAATGGATCCCTACCAGTAGGAGTGCGCTTAAACGTAAAATCTCCTGAGGGTAGTATCTTACATCATTATTAAGAAAAATAGCTGTATCTAGTGCACAAGCTTGCTTAATCCAACATGTGAACAGAAGCAACCAGACATATAAAACAATGATAAATAACAACAATGGCATGGTGAAGCTTTCCTCAAAAAGCATCCCCAATCTACAAGATACACAGAAAATTGGATGCAAAGATTAATACGATTAATTATTAGAAACAATTAACCATTACTGGTCTAAATCAAGATATCAATAGATGCATTGCCATCTATACATAAATATATCCACATTGTGAAGATGTATTTTTTTCTAATGACGCATTCCAAATGGCAATTGTGGAAATTCTCAAGCCTCCAACAGCTTCCAAAATTCAATCCATATTCTCCACTTCTTGAATGAAATAACACAAAGTTTGCCACAGACAGCCCAGCATATAATGCATTATATGAAAGCCTTGGGGAGTGAACCCAAAAAAACATTTTTGTATATAAGAAGGATACAACACTATCTTTACAAAAAGCTGTTCATGAGGATGAAACCCATAAAACTTCCTTGCACGAACAAGACTGCAGCTATGAATATGCTGCCGTTTTGCACCAATGCCGCTAGCTAGCTGCAATATAGTAGAAACACATGTGCAAAGTGAGTTGCAAAAAACAATTCAAACGTAAAGAGAGAGTGAGAACTTAAGCACATGCAATTGTCAAAAACTGTACAGATGTCAATCTGATTGATTAGGGGGAAAATTTATCAGCAATGGACAGTAGAAAAGGCTTTACAATCACATCAACCCTCCACTTGGTTCCTTTTCTGCATGAAAAAGTTTCTGAGCCTCTTAACATCAACACATAAAATGGAAAAAAATACCTTAAGCGCCTTTTCAACTGCAGACGCAAACCGCCGCACAAATCCCAGAGCTGCTAGTATAAAACAGATTTTAGGTTCTTGTGCAAGATAATGATAAAAAACCAATAAAACGAACATGCAGAATCAACCTGGAGTTCAGCATGACTATAAGACTAGAATACATCCTTTCTTGCAAATTAATAAGCAAAGATACACTTATACTCTGATCAGCACCCAAGCATAAGCTGCCATCTGGGTTTCGGGAAAATCCAGAATCACCTGGGTAAACCTAGTGCTTACTAAGCTATAAAATCCCAACCCAAAAAACATAAACTACGACAACAAAAAGGAAACTAACAAAGAAGAAACACGAGAGAGAGAGAGAGAGAGAGAGAGAGACAGAACGAAAGATATATTAGCGTCCTCGGGAGGCCTCGCAGGGCCTATGGAGCAAAGTACTTAGTACACCAAGCGAGATTAAAGCATACAAGCCTCAAAGGGCTGAAGCAAAGGGCGCACTAGGGCCCTTGCTGAGTGTGATGCTCACCTAAAGCTAAGGAGCTCAATAGCTCAAACAAAACTCGGATACAAAACTGAAAGCTGAGGCTCAGAAGCCGAAACCCGGCACCGTGGTGGCTCTCCAGTGGGCTGTCGAGTTGTCTCGCGCCGTGGTGGAGGACGTGGGCTCCTCAATCTCTGGATCCGATGGGCTATATCAAGAGTCACTAGAGCTGAGATAGGCCGGAGCTCGATCATATCTAGTCACTCTCCATGTCATGTGTGGTCTCTGCGTCCCTCGTTCAGCAGCGTTATGTCGGCTCTCTCTGCGGATCTATACTGCCCTCATATTAGCTAGCTAGTCCTCCTCCACCCCACACTCTCCTAGAGCTGACTCAAATGCATAATAATCTGCAACATGTCTTTGTGCTTGGTCTGCCTCAATAGCCTGTGGCACGGTACACCCCCTATTGCTCTCTGATCTATTGCGATAGTGTCTCTCTGTGTTGTCGCATCTCAAGCAGATAGAGCCCAATGCAAACATGGCCATGGAAGTGGATCAACCGTGAGAGTGGACCAAGGCCGTGTCCATCCTGAAAGAGGCAATGGTATTGTCTCTGGATCTCATAGTAGGCTAGGCAGATACATAGAAAATGCTCCTCTGTCTTGACCTCCCCCAATGTGCATAACCTGCAGATCCGGTGCTCTTTGGGTATATCTACAGCTCTCCTTGCCTCAATCCTCATCTAATGAGACGAGACCCGCATCTGTCCAATGGCAATTCTCAATGCATGTGAGACTCCTCTATCCTCGAGGTACCGGGGTATGATGATGATAAGTCCATCCTCCGATACTCTCAAGAAGTGGTCGTGATAGAACTAGATCTTGGTGCAAACTCCTGGCACACCCCAAAGTCCGAGACGTATGGAGCTAAAGGAGAGGAGACCGTTATATACAATCAAATCATGGACTACACCCAACTCCAGTAGATGTCACCCATACCCTATCACATGTGGTGCATCTGCTAAATGCCTCACTATCCCAAGCTCTGCTACATCTAGCTCCAATACTATGAGGGAATCAGATGCGAGGTCAAGCAAGCCCACCTGTCTATCTCTTGTGTGAGCATTAAAGTCACCAAGGAGGAGGATATCTCCCTCCCTAGAGAACTCCGTGATGTCATCATGTAGCGCCTCTTATGGGCTGTGTCCTTTGTGGTGACCTCATGCATAAGATGATGTATGTGGGAGAAAATAGCACACCACAATCAGATCGGTCCGCATATGTGGACTCATATCCACATATGTCGTGCATGTTCCTCTCTCCGTACCACCGATATGAGTAGTCTCACGTGTGATCTAAAAAGGATAGCCACACCCCCAGAGCCTTGTACCCCACTGTCTCTCCTCATCTCCATCCTATGGATTGACTCCCATGTATATGCTATCACTGTGGGCAGTCCTCTCTCTGGGCTCTCATGTGTCCTAGTGTAGAAGATCATGTCCCTATCGGTGTATGTTTCTAAGAAACCCCGCGGGTGACTAGAGGGTGCCATTGCAATTCCAAACTACCATTTTCAATCTATTTTGTGCACTCATCTCGTGGGTCCAACACCGTCATATGCTGTCCAATTGCCCCTCTTCCTTCTCTTCCTTCTCTTCCTTGTCCACTCTCTCTCGAATAATCACTTTACCATCCCTGTAGGCAGCCCATTTCCCTGATTCTCTTGTTGCCATCACATGCACCATACCCTCTCTCCAGTGCTCTTGCTGTAAGAGAGTGAGGTCGTCATCCAGATAGCCCCTATTACCTTTCAAAGGTGCCCTTATGCTCATGAGGGTAGACCCATCCATTGCAGTCCTAAGCTTCATCACTAGTGGTCTCATTGGTATCTCCACTTTGCCCACTCTCCAAGCTGTCTAACAAGTGAGATTGACCCCCATTTTACTGAACAAGACTTTGGCATCCGCCATTGGAGTGTTTCCCACTGTTAGGCCTCTGACCAAGGCATTTAGTGCCTAGCTGTCCCTTCTCTTTTCTTCCTCCAAGGCTTCAAAGATAAAGTCCTTATTGGGCCTTCCACTCCATCATCTTTATCTCTTTCTGATTTGTTATTTGAGTTCAGCATGTGTGCCTTGCATTGTTGCTTGCATAGCTACAATATCTTTCCTGAGAGTGGCATTTTCTGTTTTGAGTTCTTCCATAGCCTTGCAAGTCCGTTCTGGAGTCACCTTCATGTCTTTTAATTGCTGCACTTCAATCCCCAAAGATTGTATCTTGTCTTGGGAGTTTGCTTTTTGCAGATATCCACTCAGCTTTTTCCTTCTCCCACTCTTCTCTCTTGGCCTTCTCTTTTCTCCATTCTTCTTGTATTTTCCCCCCTTGATTCTTCACTTCAGTGTGTCTTATCCCCATTGTTTTCTCTAATAAGAGAGCTACATTTGTGGCCTCCAAACTGTCAATTTTCTCGGTCAAGGCTAGACATATCTTGTTGAGGCTGGCAAGGACATTAGATGTAGCATTGTGGGTTGTTCCTGCTGAGTAGGCTGACAAAGCATTTCCATGCTGGCTTCCCCCAAAATACCCTCTACACATCCTCCTGTAGGCATTGTGCAAGAACTCTATTGCCTCTGTTTATTTGCAGAACTGCAGAAATGCCGAAATGCAGAAATGAATATTTCCCTCACATTTGTGTGTATGTTTGCAGCCCGGAGTGGTCTTCAGGTCGCCATCAACGTCCTTCTCCTTTCTTTTAGTAGTGCATTGTGAAGAAATGTTACTGGAGCTTCCTGTTTGCACCTTTCTGGACCCAAATCTGATGATTGGAGCACCCAAGTCTGAAAGGAGGGCTAGGGATCTTGGATTTGGGGGGTTTTGGGGGAGGGGGGGGGGGGTGTTAGAGATCAACATCTTCTGATGAGAGAGGGCCAGTGTTTTGAGGGTGTGCCCGCCCAGTGAGTGAGGGTAGCATGAGAGTAAGGGCCCGTGTTGTGGGTGTGCCCGCCCCCCGTGAGGATAGTCTAGGGTATGCTGGTCCCTACGTGTGTGCTGTAGGGCTGCAGTCTGATCAGTATTGAGGGGCAGGAGGAGAGGCTCTCCCTTAGGGCTGTCGGCTATGGATGTGCCTGGGGGGTCGGCCCTGAGCAGCCCCCTGTAGGGCTGCTACCAGGCCCTTTTATAGGGCAGAGGTGAGTCGGCCCACCCCCCCCTTTTAGTCAGCATGCTGGTCTGTGGGGTCGGCCACCTTGCAGGCTGGTCGGCCAGTCTGCCCTACCCGACTAGGGAGGGGCTGGGGGGCTATATATAGGCCCCCCCTCAGCCCTCTTTGTAGCATCTTGTGGAGCAGAAGATCAGTCCATTCAAGGGCTTGGCGGAGGAGCAGAGCTAGCCCAGTCTTGCACCTGTGAAGCAGGGTAGTGGATCAGTTCATCCACTCCCTTGGGCTCCCTTCCTTTGGTTGTTGAGCTGTGTTCTGAGCTCTCGAGCAGCCTGTTGATTCCGAGGTTTTCCCCCAGTTGTAGCAGGGTTTTATCCAGAGATCACTTGCAGTTCTCCTGTGCCTCTCTCTCCTTTCTCTCCTCAGTGTGTGTGTGTGTGAGGCGAGGCAAGAGCTGGAAGAGCCTGCACAACCTCTTATAGAGGCCATGATGACCCTGCACAGTGCGGGACTTTGGAAAAAGCCCCACAATATGGCATGGTGGCAGCAGAAGGCCACGAGGGGACCTGGGAGGTCAGAAGCAGCCCACAGGAGCCTGGAGGGGCCTGGCAGACGGCGTAACCTGCAGCAACAGCCCTTGGAGTTATTCGGTGTATAGCACAGCCACCACATCTTGTAGTTATTCATGCTGTTCCAGATCCGTTTGACCCATTTCTGCAGGTATTTTCACTGATTTCCACCACCTCTTGTAGTTATCCTGGCTGTTTTAGATCAATTTGACCCATTTCTGCAGGTCTTTTCACTGCAGCTGTTCCTCGCCAGAGCAACCTCTTTTAGAGTTTTTCCAGACCCATTTGTAGGGTTTTGGATCTGCTGCAAACCCTAATCTCAAAGTCATATCTGCTGGACAGTTTCAACCAGTTTTGAAGCTGTTTTAAAGAAGGCTACTACTGTTTTCGGACATTTTACAGGATGCAGCCTTTCTGCTCAGTTTTGCCTCATATCTTTTGCCCTCAGAAATTTTGGGGCTTTTGTTCTCCATTGCTTGCATATGTTGGCCCTCGCAGGTACAAGTCAGATTTCAGCCAAATCCTGCCACTCCTCCACAACAAGATCTGTTTTGCATGCTAGTCGATCAGCTTGTGCTATATACAAAATGTTTGCTTGTTGATCTTGTGAAACCTTTTGCCATCCTTACATTAACAACCTCTTACAGGTTTTCATGTGATAATATGACATGTTTCCAAGTTAATTGAAATGAAGGACTAGAGTGTGGGTAGTAAGTCAAATAAAAATAGTAGCCACACTCAAGTCAATTCATTTCAAACATCTCATACCATCATAAGCAAACTTGCAAGAGGTTGTTAAGGTACAAATGCAATAATGTGAATTTCAAGTAAGCTCTATTGGGGAATAACACATGTCGAGGTGCTGACCATCGTGGGCAGCAAGTCCAGGGCAAGGCACCTGCTCCACCGACACCAAATCAGAGAGATGGGATGCCTAAGATGCATAGGCCTTGTCTTCAATTGCACTTTCAGTGAAGAGGTTCATTTACCTCATATTAGGTCATGCAAGACTTCTAAAAATGCCTGCTACACTTTGGAAGCAATGTATCAAACCCGTAATGAGGCAAGGGTCTCGTTCCTGAAATGGGAAGGATGCAAAAAGAAGACTCAATGTCAGAGCATAAATTCAGGATCTCGACAAGCTATTCCAGATGCTCAGCTTGTTCCACTACTTTGAACTCCCTATCGGAGTCATATTTGTCTTTCCATGTAAGCCAATTGATTTAACTTGTGCTCTAGGAGACTCCCCCATCTGTATAGTTCTAGAGAACTTTCAAGGGGCATGACTCCCCAATGTAATGGGAGTATGTGAGCTTTCCATGCTCGTCTGCTGCAAGGTTCATCCATAAACAAACCCCTTTCTATTCTTATTCCCAAGGATTAACCTACATGCATGCATTAAGATATGAATAGAGCTAGTTAGGACTATTATGTTGGCAGAAACATTGGGAGGAAAGAGGAATCCTAATTCTTATAAAGTTTTTGGCAAGGAAAACATTGCCCTTACTTGTGGGCTGCTAAGGCAGCATGTTTTTTGTAAGCTTTGTGAATGTTATCAAGAATTTTCTATTGTAAGTTGTGATACCTTTTTTAAATGAATGGCAAAAAGATCTAAAGAACAAGGGTCTTGAGGAATGATTGCCCATTATGAAGGACAATTTCAAGAGTAAGACGACCTTAAACCTGTTGGAAAGGTCACCTCCCCATGTGTAATCCCCCATATGAGGAGAATATGTGGGAGGGTGTACCTCCCCATGTGTAAGCCCCCATATGAGGAGAGTATGTGGGAGGGTGTACCTAGGAAAAGATGGCGAGCCTGTATGGAGACCTGGAGAAAGGGCAGGACAGGCGCACGCTGTAC
The DNA here is from genome assembly GCF_047967505.1 of Dipteris shenzhenensis. NCBI lineage: Eukaryota > Viridiplantae > Streptophyta > Polypodiopsida > Gleicheniales > Dipteridaceae > Dipteris > Dipteris shenzhenensis. The sequence goes on from NC_141599.1 coordinate 44,455,325, forward strand.
AGGATACTTGCAGAGGGTGTACGGAACTGTTGGAGAGGTTCCAGGGCTTGGCAATGGCCTGACATCAGGCGGAAATAAGGTAGCAGGGCTGCGCTCTACTTGGGGCAGGGTGGGGCCAGAAACAATGGCTGCAAAGGGGAAGTCCCCTGCACTTATATAGGGCTGGCTGACCGGCTGGCCAACCAGGTCGGCCCAGCACACAGCCCCATGGAGGGTCCCCACAGGCCCATAAAGGGCTGGTGGGTCAGTTTGCAGACCTGCAGCAGTCGGCCATTTTGGCCCTGCTAGGTCGGTGCAGATAGGGGACTACCAGACCCTATAAAAGGGGCCCCTTACGGCCTCATTCATTTTCCACCAGGGCAGCCTTTAGGGAGCAGGTTTGGAGCAGAGGAGCAGCAGATTGGGGCCTACATTTTTTAGGTCCAAGCAGGCTGTGTACTGCAGACAAAGAGCTTGAAGAAGGGCTGCACACCTAGGCTGACACTTAGGGCAGCAAGGTGAGGGGATCAGACACGGAGACTGAAGTCTACATATGCTCATCAGGAAGCATGCGGACTCAGGGATCTAGGAGTGTGTCTGAGGTAGTAAGACAGCATCTTTTGGTGAGGACAAAGGACCACGATTTGGTGGGACTTTGGCCCTCTGTTGTATTGTGTCCACTGGGCAAAAATATTTTGTTGGTCCTGTATCTCTCTTGAGCATTGTCTACTTTTTAATCTGCACATATATGTGAAGCACATTAAGTAAGGAAGTTATGTGATTCCACCCACACCACCACTGTGTGAGCTCCCGGTCTATTCTATCAGTTTTCCACTATGCATACCCTCTCATTGATTTCTAACAAAACCTTCATAAAGTTCTTATTTTTCTGTTAGCTTTCTTTAAGCTGAATTAAGAAGACCTTTTTCCTCTATATGTACTCATAACAGATGGTAAATAAGGAGAGTCTAGATAAGAGTTTAGGTGCCCACGTGTTTCTAACTTGTTAGATCATTAATTAATTAAAGCTTGCCAAGGATACACAGGGTGGTTTCATTTACTCACTCGTCACACCCGCAGCTATGTTAATTGTCTCCCAAGATGCTTTGTTTGTTATGAACCAACATTAAAGAGAGATTGGAAGGTGAGGTGTTTGCAGTTATTATCTAAACAGGAGATTGGACACGATTACATGTTTCCATGTTGCTCAAAAAGAAACTCAGCCACTTTAAAATCTGACGTAATGAAAGGAAAAAATAAATGTAGTAATCAAAATGGCAACCGAGAAATAAAGGGGGAGCACCAAAGCACTCTAAATTAAGTGTACGGGCTTACCTTCATTAAAGTCTTGAGGCAGCTCTTCATCATATGGCACGTAAAAGTAAGGAAATGCCTGCATATAACATGTAAGTCAACGAAGAAATAAAGCTCTCTAAAGAAAGGTGCCAATTTGGCAAAGCAAATTGCATTTCAACCACGCGAAGAGGCAGGGAAGTCCCAAACTTTGAAAAATCAGTCCGGAAAGGAGATAGGAAAGAAGGTGAGAGAGCTAATGCTACATAGGGCCTTCGTAATTTGTTAAGTTTATAATGGAACTCTCCACCAGGTGCTGAAAAGAGGTTCACATATGCCTATGTATAAAACTTATGCTTTCAAGCTGCGGACTTCACGCGTTGGACTTATTGGCGGAGGTGATCCTTTCTATCAAAAGGCACCAAATTGAGCATGTTCACATCGAACCTTGTGCAAATGCAGGCATATTTTCTGTCCCGAGAGAGTGGTGCCGAAAATTCTCACAACTGGAACTTCGAGGATGGGAGAGCCTGGAAGGGGAAAAACGTGTGAATGCAAAGGACCCAAAAAGGGGAGGAGGATGTTGAGTGGAGCAAAGAAATGCTGACCTTGGAAAGAAGAGTAGCAGACGTCTAAGTGAGGAAGAGGGGGAGCAAGGTAATAATCGAGAGTGACAATTCGAAGGCTAAAGGTGGTTTCACGACGAGGAGGAGACACCGTCTCCCCCATGGTTGCCTCAAATGAACTTCTTACAATAAGCACTCATACACCTCTTATATAGTAGGCCAATGATGCCAATCCCAGACTCTTCACATTCAAGCTTCGGGTGACCCCCACCCCCCCCTCAACCTCACCACAGGGGCCACCCGTGGGGCACAACATAGACCTGGCCAGTGATCCCACACACACACCCCTCCCTCCCTCACGCACACGTCCAACCACTTAGCTAGGCACACACCAGCTCCTCTTCAAAGAGACGGTTCATGTGGAAGGAAGGGGGCAGGTGGGGGCGTTCGTTCACACTTGGGCGGACAGAGGCAACGGAAAAGCTATATTTTTTTCACATTGTCCGCACAGTGGCCGCCCGTTGATGCCGAATGAGATTTTTGCACAACGAACGAGATTGCACTTTATGACAGACAAAAGAGCGAGTTCACACTCTGTGCACCTAGCTTTCCAAATGGTCAGTAGATACTCTAGACGTGCTTAGGCAAGTTTCACAAGCGACCATCTAGACAGGCAAAAGAAAAAGGGGCGTGGGAAAGAAGTGGCACACAATGATAGGCCGATGGGAGTGCCATCGAAAAAAGAATGGCGAGCAACCTCAACATGCTGCCCAAGGCATAGACACTTGACTTTGGTGGTCCTTGCAGTGGTAAGATTTTTGCTCCACATGCATCAATAGTGTATCACCAGCGGGTGTGTCTGAACGTGCTTCATAATGCAGCTGTCCGAATGGTTGTGAGTCCAACTTTACTCAAATCAACCTTTAAGGTAATTTTTATTTCAATGAAAAGACTTCTATTAAGTATGAAAAAGCCCCAAGAGCAAATGCTCGTGGCAAAAGTACAACATGCATACCATGAAAAACAAAATACCTTGAATGGGTCGACAACTACTCGTTAAGAAGAACCAAAAAAACTCAAACGTTAAGGGTGAAAATGGCAACTCAAACCTGTGGTGGACTTCAAGAAAAAAGGGGAGCCATTCCACTCCCTAAAGAAGATCGTCCCCCTGGTAGAGGCCACTCAGGAAGACCCCTGCATGCACCTTCAATGTAATTGTAATTGTTCATGTGGCCACAAATCGGTAGAGATTTTGCTTCTTTTTTCTCCCAATAAAAATCTCTCGAACTTTACTTGGCCTCGTTTTAGGGGATTGCACATTATTCATTCTTTTTAAAAATACACAACCTCAATTTTAAGATTTTTGAGACTAGTTACCTACAAGTGTAAACTTCATTTTTTGTCGAGTTAGCAAACTGTTGTTTTTAGAAGTTGTCCTAGCAATGTGGAAAGGGTCTTGCATGGTTGTCACAAGGGGGGATCTGTATGCCCCACATTTTCAAGCAACTAGTTGCTTGTCATACTTTTGGAGAGTGGTCCTTAATAAAAGCTTAATTCCTTGTGAGTTCATCAGTTCATGAGCTTACTTTCTTCATGAAGTGATGAGCTCGCAAGGAAATAGTATTATCTAGCCCCACACAATCAAATCTTATTGTGAGGGGCTAGATAATAAGATTTCCTTGTAAGTTCATCATTCCATAAAGAAAGTAAGCTCATGATTGACATTACTAAAATTTTGATAAGGGGTTCATCCCATTGGCATGGATAGTTGATTGATAGTGGCCAACATCATGATGATAAGTTTGCCTAGCAAATTGACATTAGTCACATTCTTAATCATGACTACTAATATGCTTTCCTTGATTTTGACTTTGGTTTCCTTTTTATTATGACTTGTAATATGTTTTGCTCCCCAAGAATGTATAAGTTAATGAGTTTTCAAGCTATGCATGCTTTGGAACTACTATATGCCTTATTGTGACTATTCTAAATATCAGGATGCCCATCCATGATGTTTTAATTATATGATGTAATTCATTTGGAAACAAGTCTTGGGATGCCCTTCCAATGTTTACAATGTGAAGCCATAAGTTAGAACAAATGGTGTATTAATAACACCTAAAGCGAACTACTTACTCTCCTCCACATACATTACAAAATAATTAGGCCACTTTCCTCTACAAAAAGAAAGGGCAAGGATGAAGCAATTAAAGCATTAATTTTCATGTTTGGGATTGAAGGCTATGTCCTATGCTTGAGTTGAATTCGAGCACACAAACCTTTGCATATTTCGTACTCCATGCCTTGGAGTCAAGGTTGTCTTCATCTTATATGCAATGTAGATCACCCATATTCTAAGGGTCCATGTTGCATCAACCACTTAGCAAGCACCATTAGTGTTACTTATAGCCCAAGAATGCTAAACATTTGCCTTAAGTGGGTCTACATATCCATTGTGTGAACCTATGCGACCTTTGCTCTACTTGTTGGCGCTACTTTCTCTGCTATTAGGTTGTTTTTGTAGCTACTTCCTTCGTTGTTGTTACATAATCCAATACAAACCAAACAAGGCTAGCTAGTTGGAAAAGGATTGAAAGAGAACACTTATTTAGAGTGCTAGCATCAAGAGGTTGCATGCGGTGTCAGCTACATATCAACTATGCCACTTTCCACAATATGGCATGAGAGATGTAGACATGTCAATTTCAAAAGTTTGATGCAGTTGAGAAATTAGAATATGGTAATCGGCATTCCAAACTTTGGAAATTTTGCAAAGCATACTACTTTGGCTCACAATCAAGAGCTAGATTTGGAAGAAGCACCTTCAGAGTAAGCCTAGACTCTTGATTTGATTCATTTAGATGTTGGGGGTCATGCATAAACCTGCAAAATAAATGGTTTAGTATACTATTTGACTTTCATTGATAGCTACAATAGATATTCTTTGAGCTATTTCCTCAATGAAATCTAAGGGTTTCGCCAAGTTTCAAGTGTTCAAAGTCATGGTAGTGAACAAACAAGCAAAATGATCAAATCTCTTAGATTATGTAAAAAAGGTGAACATATGTCTTCCAAATTCATAAACTTCTGTAAATGCAATTCACATGTGTAGATACTCCTCAACCAAACATATGTCTTCCAATTTTATAAACTTTTGTAAGGATTTTGAATCCAAATGCGATTCACATGTGTAGATACTCCTCAACCGAGGGGATGGGCAAAAAGTGAGTTTTTCGAGTGAGTTGAGAAACAAGTTTTTTTTGGCAACCACCATTTTTTGTTCCACCTATTCCACTTGTAACCCCCGCCCCCCCCTCCCCCCCTTCTCTCTCTCTCTCTCTCTCTCTCTCTCTCTCTCTCTCTCTCTCTCTCTCTAGTCACTCTCTCTCTCGTAGAGAGAGTGAGTAGAGAGAGAGAGAGAGATCTCTTACTAACACATTATCATTCTCCCTCTCCATGACCTCTCTCTCTCTCTCTCTCTCTCAGCATAACCCCTCTCCCTATGACATCTCTCTCTCTCTCTCTCTCTCTCTCTCTCTCTCTCTCTCTCTCTCTCTCTCTCTCTCTCTCTCTCTCCCAATTTGTATGTTTATTAATTATCCCCTACACGATGTGTATGTACTGTTTTCCAATACATTAAAATTGCTCTTCTTCTTCTTTTTACTCTCTCTCTCTCTCTCTCTTCACACTCTCTCTCTCTTCACACTCTCTCTCTCTTTTCACTCTCTCTTTCTCTTTGTACAGAGAGAGATTGAAAAGCAATATGTAGGGGGGGTTCAAAAAGTAACAAAAAACTAGGGGGGAACAACAAAAACCACCGCAGGCGGGATTTTTTTCCCCCCAAAAGTGTTTTCCCTCTCTCTCTCTCTCTCTCTCTCTCTCTCTCTCTCTCTCTCTCTCTCTCTCAAATGAAACGTTTTTAATCTCAAATGTCCCATACTTATTCAAAACCTTTCCTTCAAACATGGCAATTTTGACAAATGGTCAGTGTCCACAATCAACAATGGCTTGACAACACCAATGTCCTCTTCTTCATTTCTAATATATTCAAATGGCTCTTTTATAACCAAAGGACTTAGAGATGGAAAACATTCTTCCTTTAGAAACTACCTTATCAAGTTGCTCGTGCACTACTTTTGTAGATAATAGTCATATTTGACTAGATACCTACATGGCAAGGAGGACATGCTGAGTAAATGATAAATCTTAAATATGTCAACATTGACCAATGACATCACATAAGTAATGCACACATCGATAGACATAATTTCCATCGCATACAAATGATAGCAAAAGTGATCATCATTTTGTAATGCACATACAATTTACTTGAACCTATTCTAACACCCACTATCTCATTACCTTAAAGGAAGAGTGAGGGACCTAGACTTGATTATCTGTAGGCCATATCTGTAGGCCAGTTAGGTGAGAAAATTTTGAAAGCAACCCTTTTCAATGGTGGCCTTGCTTGTGGGGATTGCTCTGAAGTTCAATGTAGCAATGTCCTACATTGGTGCTTGCATGGCTCGATAGCTATCACTTATACCAATTTTGCCCCCTAAACCATGTCCTGATTTGGCAATTTTTCATCAATGTTAGTTGATTTAATTTGGCTATGAAGTCGTTAGATAGAAATCAAAGCATTTTTTAATGCTTATCTTGTAGTGTCGTGGAAGTGTTGTGCAAGATAGGCTTTTGAGAAAATGGCTTTAAGTAATCTATTACACCAACCACCTATTATTAACACAATTTGCCAGGGATTATAAGGGCCACAATGCAGTCCAATGAGGAACACACCATCTACAATGTCATTTTATGAGCCAAAAATTAATCCCAATAAATGGATGCTAGACAAGGGATGCATTTATCTCGATGCTCATGGATGCCCTATGCCAATATTTGTGCATAATTGGTGAGCCTGTAGAATACAATTTCATCGTCACTAGCATTCAATAGTGACGTTAGAATTGGATGGTTGTTCTTCACATGCAACATTATTTTTACGTGTTTGAGGTGGTTTGGGATCTCTAGCATCAAGCAGCTTAGCAAAAGCAATAGAAACAAAGCACCAATATGCCTCATGTGCAACAGGCTTGTGGAATCATAGAAGAGTCCAAGCATCATCTACAACCTTCAAAATTTGAAACGAGAAACTTCTTTCTCAGGTGATGGAGTGACATGCAATGGTTTGTCTTGTGGTCTTCTTTCATCTCAAAAGGGAAGCTTAACACTATTTGTGCTGTAATGTAAACAAAATTTGTATGAACCCTTAACCCACCTCATTGACAGATCCACTTGCATCCCAATGATTTTTGGACACTTACTTGAGCTATCCTTATGCCCTTGATTGCAGGGCTACCAAAGGCTATGGATATAGCAACAAAATGCGATGGGGATACCGAAGCCCCAACTAAATCCCTTTTGTATTTTGGATGTAAACCAGCAATGTGATTGTGAATTAAAGAAGGGGCACATTTGATTGGATGCCTCTTGTGCCTATTGCGATCAAGAGGTGTTGCAACACTATACAGGGAGGGCAAACGCTAGTGTGATAGAATTTTTAGAGTAGTGAGGGTGTTTTAGTTGATGTAGTGCTATGCCTCCTATTTGGTAAAGGCCAACACATTCTAAGTTGGCCATTCCAAGCGGTGTACAAAAGAAAAACTGCATTGAAACTTAACGTGAAGATTTAGCCATTATAAAACTAAATTTCAATGGTTGGGAAATTGGTGCCTACTACATGATTCCAACATATATCCAAGACTATCAGTCCACCATTCATGTCAGAAGACCTCCTCATCATGGCAACCTATACAATGAAATTTGAATTGGAAGACCCAAAAGGCAAGGCTTCTCCTAACAATCATGACCAACAAGCACTGAGTAACAATAGATGCAAGTGGCTTGAATTGTAGAGAGTGATTGATCTACTGTATGTGGTGTCAATTGTAGTCTTACCCAACCGAGAGTAAGGGATTCATAATTTGGCACTCTAATCCGCAACTGTAGTAAAGGATGGATCATCATCAGCTTCAAAGAAAAGCCAATCTTATTGACAAAATTTTGATTGATCCATTGATCAGATCAAAGTGACAAAATCAATGATTCCATTGTAACTTTTGCTCAAAAATTATGAAACCTATAGAAATCTCACAGAGTTTCTAGTGGATCTAAGATGCTTGATCTATTGGGGGAACATCTTGCTAAGTGTTGCACTATTTCTCCAACTTTTGGCATTCAAGCAAGCTAAATTTGAACTAGTAAGCTTCCATCCTTCCATATCTTTTGATAATTCAGCCTAGCTAGTGAGTGATCAAATCGTCAGTAGAGGCAAGCTGGCTCACAATTCTATCTAGTTGGTTTGTTGATCATCTGGTATTTGAGAATCACAACCAGGCTTCTAGTTGATTGTTTATCTCTTGATGGTGAGTTACTTTCTAGCATGAACTTTATTGTCGATCAAACATGCCATTAGAGCATCCAATTTGAATCTCACCTCGTGGAACGCCAGCTCATTGCCTTGCATTGGAAAATGGATGGAAGTAGCCTACAAATACAACAAAGTCATTTAGTTTCAAGTTCCTTTTCCCCTCCCTGCCTTCTTCAATACATTACTTATGTTTTACTATTGGCAGTGTGAAAAACATGACTGCACCTACACATGAATATGTTGCGATTTGGCTTATCTGGATTACTTAACAGTATGACAAGCTTGTAAATCTTGGATGTTGCACATAACCAAATCAACAGCTCTCTTCATTCAATCGATGGAATTGCGAGCTATGCCAATGAGAGTTGGGTGGGGAGCAAAGCAGAAGTTGAATTTAGACTTCAAGCTATAGATTTGTATGGCATGAGACCTTAGACCTGCTGGCCGTGCCCATAATTTATCCTCCATGGCTCCTAGCTTTCACTAGGGTGCAATAATGTTGATTTTGAGAGGAAAGGCTCTTCAGTTGAAGATCCTACTGCTTTATGATTTTCATATGTTTAGCTCCATGTTGAAACAATGAGAGAGGAGAGAATGAATCACAATGCTCACCCAACCCCTTTCTTCATTACAGGGAGAAGCTCATGTATTACCAACTGCCCTATACAAAACTCAAGTCACTAAAACAAAAATCCCTAAATCCACTAGACCATATCATGGTCATCATAACTCTATTCATATCTCACCATATGGTAAAGTATATACATATATCTATACATGAACAAGCTCCCTCTCAATCTCAACATGAGCTTGCACATTATACAAGCCTGAAGCTTCTCTAAAATTATCTCCACCTAATGCCTTGGTATAGATATATGTTACTTGCTCATTTGTCTTCCATATACCGAATCTATTTCACCACTAATCACTTTCTCCGAATGAAGTGATAGTGGATTTCTATATGCTTGGTTCTTGCATGGTACATTGGTATCTTTGCTAGCTCCACACATGCTATAATGGCTTCTCCACAATATTCTGCTTATGTGCTTTAAAGCCATGATAGGTTTCTTTTACTACTCTCCAACTCACCATAATACTACCAAGTGAAAAAACATATCCAATGGTAGATCTCCTATCCATGATGCTACTAGCCCTATCGACATTCATGTATACATGCAAGCATGTCTCTCCATCTTTGGCATAAAACATCCCAAAGCTAAGTGTGGCTTTTACATACCTTATATTCTCCTCACAGCATCTACATGACTTTTGCAAGGATGTTGCATAAATTGACTCACAACTCCAACTGTGCATAATTCAAGTCTGGCCTTGTAATAGTCAAACATATCAAGATCCCGACCATCTTTCTAAACATGGTAACATCCTGCACATAATTTCCATCATCATGCATCCTTGCATTTTTTTCAAGAGGAGTATAAATTGGTTTGCATGCTGGCATTCCATATATCAAGCAAATCAAGAGCATATTGCCGTTGCACCATCCATATACCTTGAGGAGAGTCAATACCAAGGAAATACCTTAGCTGTCCAAGGTCTTGCATGCCAAACTCACTTATGATAACAACCACTATTTAGGAATCCTCTTGCTTCACATAAAGTGAGCTATCAACTTTTGATTGTCTAAAATTCACACTCAACAAAGTGTTACTTATTCTTTCATCAAAGCTCTAAGAGCTTGCTTCAGCCCATATAATGCTTTCCTCAATTTGCACACAAAAATTGTGTATGTGGGGTGCACATATCCCTTCGGCTGATGCATATAAGTCTCCTCATGTAAAGTACCATTTAGAAATGGATTCTCATGGTTGTCATCTTGACAACTAGGCTGAATGTCTAGACCATCATAGTCAAGCCCATACTTTTGTGCATACCCTTTTGCACCAATCGTGCCTTGTACCATCTGACTTACACTTCACTTTATCAACCCATTTATAGCCTATAGCATTCTTACCATTAGGTAGTTTCATAAGCTTCCTTTGTGTCATTCTTGACTAGGGCATCCATCTCCTCATTCATGGCTTCCCTCCAATATGATTTTTTTATGGCTTTATCAAAGCAAGTGGGTGCCACATTTTGTACTCTTGTAGTCATATAAGCATAATGCATTCTCATATAACCATTATATGTATTCTCATATAAGCATAAGCATAATGCATTCTCATATAACCATTTTATGTGAATCTATCCACAGGTTACTTACAATCTCTTCAACGGTTGTGCACTTGACACTTGTTTTCTAGCATGTGGTGGCACATATTTTGTTACTTGCTTAGTATCCTAAGATTTAACAACCTATAAATCACTTTCTTCTTTTATGCTCTCATCAACCTCAATCTTTTTCTTCCCTTAATCCACATGATTATTCACCCCTGAGTCTTCCACTCCAAGGGTCAACACTATCCTTACTTTCCTCATGCTGGGCCTGACATAGGCTTACTTGAAGGGCATGCTTGTTGTAATTCAACCTTATCATCCTTTGGCATGTATAAATCTTCGAACACAATTGATTTGGGATGATACCATGACTCATACTCACTAAATTTCACATCCGAGCTTTCATACACTTGCCTTGTGGTAGGATCATAACACGTATGTCCTTTCCTTTTTGCAGGATATCCAAGAAACACACACTTTATAGTTCTTGGTTCCAATTTCTTCCTCACCTCACTTGGCACATGGACATAAAAAAAACACACAAATACTTTCAGGTATGCCAAAGTTGGCTTGTGTCCATAGAGCTTCTTGTAGGGAGTCATACTATGTATAGCATATGTAGGAGTTCTATTTATTATGTGCACCGTTGTGTGCATTGCCTCAATCTAATATGTCAAAGGCATATGCATCTCATCCATCATAGCTCTAGCCATGTCTCAAATCACTCTATTTTTTATTTCTACAATTGCACTTTGTCGTGGAGTATACCTGCAAGGAATCCACCTTTTTATGCGTTGATCATGCAAGTAATCATCAAACTCCTAAGACATATATTCACTTCCATTATTAGTGTGAAGGCATTTAGCAACCAAGCCTTTTCAACCATGTTCTTGTATTGGCAAAACACCTTGAATGCATCACTCTTTGCCTTCAAAAGCTGAAATCATCTATGAAGGTAATATAATATCTTGCACCACTAGTTGATACATTACCAATGGTGGGTGCCCATATCTCAAAATGCACAATTTGCAAAGGGAGTCTACCCTCTCTCCCCCTCTTTGGAAATGGTAAGTGAGATTGCTTGGCCTCTAGAATTTTGCTTCGCATAATAGTCCCACTTATAATGGCCATATTTCAACAAAAAAGGCAATTTCTAGCTCCTACCATGGTTGGGGATTATCCCCTTCCTCTTTTTATATAACCACAATCTCAAGGCACACATTCAATTCTGTCCATAGGGTATTCATGACCATATGAGCAGCCAACTTTATCCTTTTAGTCCAAAATTCACTTATTTCATCGTGCATAAAGCAACCAGCTTCTCAAAATCAGGCATAGAACCTCTCATAGAGATAGATTAGTCCAAGGATTTACATTGTGGCCCTAGTCCATTTAGCGGGATGGAAATAGGTCATCGTCCTCCACATTGCAACTACTGGTGTCCAAATCCTCCGTTATTTGCCTAATTTCTGCAACATGATATCTAATACTTTAATTGCCTCTCTACATTCCGTGGAGTCTCTGCTTGAGCTGATTTTTTCTTGCTTCAGTACTTGTACCATACATCTTTTGAACTATGTCTCATGCTTCTTTTGGAGTGTTGGCCTTCTTGATATGTGAAATGAGAGTTTTTGAAATGCATATTGATATTCAATGAAACACCTTTCTAGACTTCTCAATCCAGTTCCTATATTACAATTTGTTCCTCCATTGAATCATCCCACAATGGTTCGGGGCACTAATCTTCTCCTGTAATCAAACCCCATACTCCTTTACCCATGATGAAAATTTCCATGTGGTAGGACCAAACACCATAGTTATCTTTTGTAAGTTTCTCACCCACAATTTGTGTAATCTGATAATTATTCTCCCATCTTTTCTAATTACAGGAAAGGCATAGACCTCTCCAAATCCAACACTTGCAAGTGTATGAAAATATGAGATTTATCCTCTCTTTTAGGCATGCACAGGCTTCAATTTTTGAGCATAAATGGCATCAACCATAACACCTTTACAGCATATACCAAACTGAAATTTTGTGTCCCCAAATCCACCTCAACTCATGTGAGGGATCAAGCATTCATTCACCAAATGCACCTTAAATACTAATTTCTTGATTTGGAATTTATCCTCTCAATTGACATGAGATATATGCATCAACCATTTGCAACCCGAGCATCATGTGTATTTTTGCCTCAAGGCAGTATTTACTAATTTTTTGTATGTGGCACTTGCAATAAATCCTACCCCTCTTCCATATATCTTCACCAAGCAACATCCTCTCAACAAGTTTGCACACTTTTGACGCAGCTTGGTCTTCACTAACTGCTACATTAGCTTGGTCTTCACCAACTGATATATTTTTGTTGCCATCATACAACATGTAGAAAATCTAAAAATTGTGTTTTGTAAGGGACTCTACTTACCCAGTGCAACTTAAGAGGTTGTGTTGAGAATGGTGTAAATGGCACCATCTCAATAGGGTTCATTGGACAAAACCTAAGCTTAACGAAGCACTCCATGTATTCTTAGCTTCTTTGGATAGAACTTAGTGTATAGCTAGCTATCTCTTGTTTGGGCCTCTCTCTCTCTCTCTCTCACACACACACACACACACACACACACACGCATGCGCGCGTGCGCGTGCACACGCACACACACACACGAAGCGGGTCTGGAACAGGAAAACATACCTTATAAGGCTTAGTAAGATACTAAATGAGATTATGTGCTTATGCTTGCATACACAAGAAAGGCATCATAGAGCATAAATGGTACTACCAAACATTCTGCATAGATTCCCGAAGATTGAAGTAAACTAACTCGTCCACAATTAATGTAACTAAGACAAGGTCCTAAGTAAGTCCCCACAATTCAAATTTCTACCAAGGTTCATTATGTAATCCCTCCCTCGGGGTGAGGAAAGTGCTCGGTCACAAGGTCGGGCCACTAATGAGGAGAGTAGACAATGACTCCAAATTGGAGAGGAGAGGGTTTGTGGATAGAGCTTCAAATGCGAGGCACCCATCTCCTTGTACTTTACAAGACTTCTACTAGACAATATATATATTTATAGATATAGATATACATGTTACATATACATATATAGAGGCAGGTGTAATCACTTCATTGAGGATAGCCACCTCCAGAATAAGCTCGAGATAACTTGAGCTGCATCGTTAAGGTCTCTTTGCATCATTGCCATGTCCTTTCTAACCTGCATGCCTAGTTGAAGAATGCTTTGGGAAGGACATTCCCACGAACGCCCACACTCTTGGGTTGCTCAGCTATCATTTGTTGCACAGACGGCGTGGAGCAACATGCAGGTTTTTGACCTTTTTCGACGAACCTTGACAAGATGGAGCTCATGTTTCTACCCTTGTTACTACTGGCGTGTTGCTTCACGAGTGTGGATACCCCCTACAATAGCTTTTACTTTGTCCCTGATTGCGGTAACAAAGCTAAGTTTTCGTAGAGACCGTTTATGGCTGGAGTATTGCGCGTACCTCTTCCACAGGTGGCATAACAGAAAGAACAAAGTAAGTGATGATTTTTTATGCACAGTTGATGATCGTTGTCTGAATTAGAAGGTTGATCGGTTAAACTGACAAGTCCTTGGTGAATTTTTAACAGACAAACCCAAAGGCTCCAGATTTCAGGCATGAAGGTACTAAAGAATGGATAGACGGGTGGTTCAACCAAGGGTGGATTAAAGATGTAAAGGAGGCTGAGAATGGTCCTCAAACTGTGGAAATCGATATTGATGGAGGAGAAAGGCCAGCTTTAGGTTGGATAGACAACAGAATGCATGGACTCCACGAGGGGACACTGATTGGGAAATGTTGAGCTTGGAGGCGCCACTCAGGGTTTTGGACAGGATGGCTGAGCTCCCTTCGGTGGATAAGTTTATCTGCATCATGCAGAAGTGCAGGGAAAAAGAACATCTAGCGTATGCCAATCGTGTGCATGCACACATCTGCAATAATGGGATGGAAGCTCATAAAACTGTTGGGAATTACGTTGTGCCAATGTTTGTGAAATGTGGAAGTGTGTCTGACGCTCAGCAGGTCTTCGACAGGTTGGCTGAGCGGAATGAACACTCATGGACTTCTCTCATGTTAGGATATAACCAGCATGGGCAAACGCAGCATGCTCTCATGCTGTACCCAAAAATGAAAGAGGATAGTGTATATCCCAGCAGCTATACATTTATAGCCTTACTCAAAGCCTGTGCTACGCTGAAAGACACTAAAAGAGGACGACAAATTCATTCTGAGATTGCATTGAAGGGATTTGGAAGAGATCTGTTTGTGGGCAACACTTTAATTGACATGTATGCCAAGTGTGGCTCCCTTTCAGAGGCACAACATGTTTTTGACAATTTGCTAATTAGAGATGTTGTATCTTGGAACACATTAATTGCAGGATATGCTGATCAGGGACCTGGTTGGGAAGCACTGAAATGTTTTGAACAGATGCAACTGGGTGGCATCTCTCCAAATGCTGTCACCTTTGTTTGTGCCTTGAAAGCTTGTGGAAGGGTAGGAGCCATTGAAAATGGCCAAAAAATTCACACTGCGATGGCACGAAAGGGATTTGAAGCAGATATTTGTGTGGGCCATGCTTTGATTGACATGTATGCTAAATGTGGTTCCCTTTCAGAGGCATGGGAAGCTTTTGACAAGCTGCCAATCCAAGATGTCATGTCATGGACTGCGCTAATTGCAGGATATGCAGAACATGGACCTGGTCAGGAAGCTTTGAACTGTTTCAAACGGATGAAACTGGAGGGTGTTTCTCCGAATGCTGTCACATTCGTTTGTGTCTTGAAGGCTTGTGCCAGCATAGGAACCATATGTGAGGGCCGAGAAATACATGCGGAGATTGCTCGAAAGGGATTTGAAAAAGATCTTTTTGTCAACACTACTTTGTTAGACATGTATGCCAAATGTGGCTCCCTTTCAGAGGCACAAGGTGTCTTTGAGAGGATGCTGACTCGAGGAGATGTGTCATGGAACGTGCTAATTGCAGGTTATTCTGAACATGGGACTGTTCTGGAAACACTGAAATGTTTTGAGCAGATGCAACTGGAGGGTCTCTCTCTGAATGCTGCCACATTTGTTTCTGTCTTAAAAGCTTGTGCTAGGCTGAAAGACCTGGAAAATGGACGAGAAATTCATTCTGAGATCATACAAAAAGGGTTTGGAAGTGATCCCCATGTTGCCAACACTTTGGTCAATATGTATTCAAAATGTTGCTCGCTTTTAGAGGCACGGAAAGTGCTTGACATGCTGCCAGTCCGAGATGTTGTATCATGGACTTCCCTAATTGCAGGATATGCTGAGCATGGACTTGGTCTGGAAGCACTGGAATGTTTGGAAGAGATGCAATTGGAGGGCATCCCGCCGAATGCTGTCACACATGTTTGTGCCTTGAAGGCCTGTGGTAGCATAGGAGCCACACACAAGGGCCGAGAAATACATAACGAGATTGCAAAAATGGGATTTGGAAGTGATCTATTTGTTGGCAGCACTTTGGTTGACATGTATTGCAAGTGTGGCTCACTTTCAGAGGCACAGGGAGTTTTTGACAAGCTGCCAATCCAAAGCGGTGTGTCTTGGGCTGCCCTAATTTCAGGATATGCTGAACATGGATTTAGTGAGCAAGCTTTGAAATGTTATGAACAGATGCAACTGGCAGGAGTCTCTCCAGATGCTGTCACTTTTGTGTGTGTCTTGAAAGCTTGTGGCTGCATGGGTGCCATATGTAAGGGCCGAGAAATACATGCTGAGATGGCACTAAAGGGATTTGGAAGTGATGTTTTCATCGGCAATGCTTTGATCGACATGTATGCCAAATATGGAGCACTTTCAGAGGCACTGGAAGTCTTTTACAAGTTGCCAGTTCGAGATGTTGTATCGTGGAATGCACTCATTGCAGGTTTTGCTGAACATGGAACTGGGCAGGATGCACTGACCTGCTTTGAACAGATGCAATTGGAAGGCGTTTCTCCGGATGCCGTCACGTTTGTTTGTGTTTTGAAAGCTTGTAGCAGCATAGGAGCCATAAACAAGGGCCGTGAAATACATGCTGAGGTCACACAAGGGGGGTTTGGAAGGTATATTTGTGTCGCAAACACTTTGGTGGACATGTATGCCAAGTGTGGTTCACTTTCTGAGGCACAGGATGTTTTTCACAATCTGCCAGCTCGAAATGGTGTGTCATGGAATGCAATGATAAAGGGATATGGCATGAACCGCCAGGGCAACATGGCAATACAATGTTTCAAGGATATGCAAGAACAGGGTGTGGAGCCGGATGCTATAACATTCATGTGTCTTCTTACTGCATGCAGCCGTGCCAACCTTGTATTTAAGGGCCAGCAATATTTCAAGATGATGAAAGAAGAGTATGGCATGGTACCGACTGTAGATCACTATACTTGCATGGTTGATCTTTTGGCACGATCAGGACATGTGTATGAGGCGGAGAAATTTCTTGGTACTATGCAGCATTCTCCGTCTGAAGAAACATGGGCAGCTTTGCTTAGTGCCTGTCAAAATTATGGGGAAGCAGAACTAGGACTGAGATGCTTTGAGCAGCTTATCCAGATAAATCCAGAATCTGCTGCTTCATATATGCTCATGGCCAACATTTATACAAACGTTGACAGGTGGGATGATGCATATAAAACAGAGGAGCTGAGAAAACATGCAAGGGCAAAGAAAAAGCTTGCTAGTGCTTTGATAGAGGTGAACAAGCAGGTGCATGAGTTTGTGGTGGGTGAGAACCAAGGAAAGGAAATTTCAGCAATGCTACATGTCTTGAGTTTACGTGTGAAGGGGCAAGGCTATGTGCCAAATCTAGATCTGGTCTTGAGACCCAGTTTTTATGATAAGGAAGGTGCTTTTGTGAGCCTACAAAGAAATCGCCTAGTTTTGGGCTTCTCAACTCGGCACAGATAAACAGGACACAGGCAAACATCGGGTGAGGATGTGCAACAACTATCACACCTTGTAGACCTGCTATAAAATGACGAAACATTCTTCCTTAATGATCTGATCATGAAACAAACTAAACTTATATAAACTTGGGTAGAGTCATCATAGTGAGAAAGTTAATCTACTAAGTGAAGGGAGATGTCGATGTTGTCAACCATGGTCACTCTGTCAAAGGAAGAGGATTTCATAGCAATAAAGGCAGAAATAAAGGCAGGTTTAACAATCAAGCCAGAGGAAGCTTTTCACAGAACCCTAATAGACATTCTTATAAGCTTTACAATCTTCATCAATTATCATAATCGGCATCAAGATCTTTCCCCTTAGGGGGAGATGGAATCCCGGAGGCAGACGAAAATCCAGAAGAGAAAATAATCAAAACAATGCTCCTAGAAAGACACAATTGTCATTACTGTGGAATTTCAAGCCATTGGGAATCTGAATGCAAGAAGAAACAACGGGATATAGTCAGTGGGGTCCGTGCAATAGAGTTGGCAGTCCATCAAAATCAAGGCAATCAAAGTAGATGGGCTGCGTATTTTATGTGAATAAACAGTATAATGATAATTCTCAAGAACAATTTCAACACCAAGTTCTCATTTCTGAGAATGTGATTACAGAAAGCCAACTTATCATCGCCAAGATGAAAATACTTGGTGGCCACATTCAGGTGCAAGCAGCCCACGCCTCTGAAAAGGATCGGTTCTTCGAACTACATCCAAAATAAAAATGCCAAAGAGAAAGTGATTATGAGTGACAACAAACTGCATAAATTTGAATGAATTAGTAACCAACCATTGCATAGTAATTCAGGTATTACAGAAAGTGTGGTGATGGTTTCTATGCTCCAACAATGGCACAAAATCTTATTTCCATTGGTCAAGTGAGTGAGCATCATATGGAAGTTTTTTTCAACAAGTATGGATGAATTTGACCTGCCAAACTCTAGCATGAATGTCCCAAGATCGGCAGAATGTCCAAGCTTTCATCAACAATTCCAATCCACAGAGCACTCGTTTCTCATCATCAGAATCATTGTGGAATAAGATGTTTGGACACCTCAATATTACAGATATGATACAAGGTCTTCCATTTCTTTATTTTCATAAAGAAATTTGTGAATCATGTTGCATGGGAAAGCAGGACATGCAACCATTTCCAACATCATGGTCTATGAGAGCGTAGATGTTCTCTAGATCATTCATTCTTACTTAAGGGCTTATGCTTCTAGCCTACCATAGGTAGAGCCTTTTCCTTCATCGCTTTCACTGATGACATTCACATTCATTGAAAGTTTTGCAAATGATGCTTAAAGTTGTGGCAAGGGATGTAAGCCAATTCGAATATTACTATGGCTAGCTAAGTTAGGGAGATACTATTGAGAAGCTCTGCCAATGTTAGAGCACGCCTATATATCTTAATGCTCAGCTGAAGGCCAATGTAACAAGGCCTTGAAGAACATCATGAGGCTCCAAAAGATATCGACTTTGTTTTTCCTATGTTTTCTCTAATCTTGTCTCACAAATCTTCTCTCTTTTCCTTCTAGTTCTTCTCCCTTTGTCAAGCCATTATAAATCATTCTAGAAGATCAAATGAGCATCACATAATTCAAACCAACGTAATTAAAGCTTCAAGAAGTGAAATCTAGAGCTCCTTGAGACAAATCTATACTACAACTCCCTCTATAACTTGGGAGCGAAAAATGCAAGCATGGAGGTTTGCATGGTCACTGATGCTTCAAAGATTGCATAATCCAAGCAACCAGATTTCCTCCATTTTGTTAGTCAATGACCACTTCTCCCATATATGTCAAGTTCTTAAGTTTTTGGGGACTAGGAAAAGTGACCTTGCAATGTGAGATGGTAGTAAAAAGGTGTTTGTGACCTAGCAAAAAATCAAGGAGGCCACCATAGTCTTTGGGAGGTCACCGGATATATTTCTTAAACTAGAAATCAAATGCTCAATGCATTTCAACGATTTCAAAGCACCTATGAAAACAAACTAGAAAATTCATCAAGGCCCTCTGTTGTGATAATGAAGTGAATACAAGTTCATTGAATTCAGTGCTTTTTGCTAATACTTTGGGATAAAATGACAACTCACATGCATAAGCCTAATGGAGTAGTAGAAAGGAAAGTATAGTCATTGTAAAATTAGCACATCTATACTTGATGAAAATAAAATTTCAAGGTCATATTGAGCATTAGCTTATAAAACAAGTATTTACTTAATGAATAGAAGCCCTACTGCTATCTTGCAAAATATGACACCAAAAGAGGCATTCATATGGATTAAGCCCTCAGCGAATCATTTAAGAGTATTTCCATTGGATCTCTAGCTTATGCATATGTTCTATATGAACTTCAGAACAAACTTGATGTTAAATCTATCAAATGTGTTTTTGAAGGATATTTAAAAGAATTCAAACCATATAGAGTATATGATTTAGTCAAAAAAAGGTGAATGATCTCTAGAGATGTCATGAAAACTGACCATACTTTGATCACGCTACAACATTGTCAGCACCTACCTCGTCATCAACTCCAATATTTTAAAGAATCACCTTGCTAGCACAATTAAACCGTGTTGAAATGAACACAAAGGCAAGCAGTACATGTAGGAAAAATTTGACCATAGAACTGTCATGGACATTACTGACATCCCGATAAGTTCTACAACAAGTTAGAATACCTTCTTGTGATAAAAAAGAACTAGACTCTTTTGCTTTCATGGCAAAAGTAATAAAAAAAGATGTTTGATTATGGACTTAGATATGATAGATCAACTAATTTAAATCTGTGCAATTTTATTTTTGTAGATTGAGCTAAGGGTGTGGATGAATGCTGGCACAAAAGTGCCACCCACAAGCTAGTAATTATGGCACCTATTGAATGTAGATTGAGGACTCAACCTCACATGTAAATGTTGAAGAAGCAAAGACTAGGAGATTGATGGCCAGATTCAAAAATACATTTCGACAACCAAGTTCATGGCCATCAGAGAACCCAAAAATTAGGTACCTATAAGTACTCATTTCGTCTCACTATTCGTCCTTAAGCGGACTTGTCTTAAGCGCCTCATTGATAGGTCTTGTTGATGTTGTGACAAGTTTCAAAAGGGGCACTTGTTGGAAATATATCCAAAATTCTAGTGCATCTCCCAATAGTTTTTTCCACACAACTAGCATTCCTATTAAGGACCACACTCATAGCTTGCTTTCAAAGTATCTTCTTACAAGCAGTTCCTTTTTCAAGTCCTACTAATCACCAGAAACTAAAGTCCTTTTTTAGGTCGAGCATTCTATTACTCAAACACATTGAGAGGTGCATGCCATCGATCATGCTCCTTCACATCTTGCTCAAAGAAGATGAAAACTATTGGACCACCAAAGCCTCCAACACTTCTTTGCATTTAGCATTCTTATGTGTTAATGCTTATCCACAATATAATGAGACATTGAGATGGATCCTCAACACCTTCTCTCAAGATCAATATCATGGAGTAGGCCTTCCCTTAAGATGATGATTCTGGGGAATGAACAAGGACTGATGATTACATTCCATAACACCCCCTTAATGGGAATGTTCTTCATTTGAGTCCAAACCAAGAGCTTGTCGTGGTATTTCTCCAAAAGGTCTTTCCCAAGTGGCTTGGTATAGATGTCTACAACATTAGCTTTGTTGTCAAAATGTTGCAACGTAATGTCACTAACACTCTTTCTCTAATGCAATGCTCTCGAACTCTTTGACATCAATGTGTGTAGTTCTTGAATGAATAAGCCAATTATTTGTCATAATATATGGCTACTAGCTTGGTGTCATTAAGATAATATGTTTTTTACAATATTCTTACAATATAACCCCACATGCACCTACTGTGCAATATATATTCTATTTTTATTGAAGACTAAGAATTAGTTGGTTGTTTGTTGGATAACCACCATGATATTGCACCTTAATTTGTGTGGTTCTCTTGGTCTCCTAAATGAGCACTATCACCACATCCATGCTACCTTAAATGAATACCTATATTTCCTTCTTGACATAGCTATAGAGCTAGAGAAGAGCAGAACGATCAAGCCCAAAATGAAGGATAATACCAAGGAAAAAGGACAAGGTAGCCCATCTCTTGCAAACAAGATAGAAGCATTAACAACACAACTTAAGAAAGAAAGAATTGGGCATCCAAGTTCGATTAGGAGCCAATAAGAAGAGGTGTAATAAGTGCTCACATGGCAGCAACATAGAGTTAGAGTGCCACACCAAGTATTGCAAAAATTGTGTAAAGTTTTTCCATGATACCTCTGAGTGCTGGTACAATAACAAACAAACAATGAATGCCAATCAAGCTACTTAAGAAGCCAACCACAAGATGATAGGCTATCGCATCCCAATTGAGCAACATGTTTCAAAAGAAGACAAGGTGATTGAGAGTGAGAACCCCAGTAAGACCAAGACAAAAGGTAAGATGAGGGTTAAATGCCTTTTTTATAAAGAAGACGGTGGTTTTGTGGAGAGTGAGTGTAACTTGTGGCAAGAAGACATCAAACTTCTCTACAACAATGTAGAAAGGAGAATAAAATATGGATGTGGAATGCCAAGCAAGTGAATGCCCATGCAATCACCCATTCAAAAGGATCGACGATGGGCCCAGAGAATATATAAAGAGGGTAGGACATCAATTGGAAACACTAGATTGAGGCCACAGTAAAATTGCAAGGAAATAAAAGGAAAATCCTTAGTAGAGTACCAAGAAAACAAAATTGAGCAACCCCAAAAGTCAACCAAGTTCAGCTAAGCAGTAAGTAAATGTGCCACCAAGTATAGCAATTATAAATGTCTTGTACTTTAATGTATCTCGAGTCTCTATTGGCTGCATTGCATGAGACTGTTTGAGATTTGCCATAAAATTGTGCTAGTGAACTTATTGTATAACAAATATCTAGCCTTGGATATGTAAGAGATTCAATGAGAACTTGTCATTTATTGTAGGCTTTTCTAGATCTTTTGTAAGTTTAAGATTCTACTCCATGGGAGTGGCTGCAATTTTGCAATCTACCATATTTTTAGAAGACTATATCTTGCAACCTTGTAATCTTGCAATCAATCTACCATACTTTTAGAAGACTATCCATGTATTTTTGTTGGCTCATAAAGGCATTATTTGCATCTCTCCAAAAAATCAAATGCCAAGACAATAATGCATAAATCTAGATATTTCATGTCGAACTCTACAAATAATTCATGTTTCACCTTGATGATGAAGCTTACATTATTACCAGTCTCAATGAGATCATCTACATACAAAAGTGCAATGGTTATGTCTTCCTTGTGAGCTTTGTACTAGAGGGTATGATCTGCATTGGAGATGTATCCTATGTCAACAAAATACTTGTCAATTTTGCTATACCAACTTCTGGGTGCTTTAGCCATTCTGCATGCCCTGATGGCAGTCGAGCTTTCATACGTTGAACCTCCAAAGTTGAATAATAGCAGAATATCTCACAAGAAAGCTGAAGGAGGAAATCGCAGAAAAGCCAAGGCCGAACTCTTCAATGAATTCGAATGAGTCCAAACAAGGTCGAATTGTATCTTGCAAAGCCAGCTCCCTCAAAATCTAAGCCACCTCCTCTTGAATGGTCCCTTGAGGGACTGGAAGGAGTATGCGTAGCAAATGAACCCTTACTTGGGAACAACTTACCAGTGGAAAAGTTACCCCACAATTCTTAATGTAAGAAGTTTCGAAAGTATAAGCCACATGTGCGGATGAAGCTCGATCAAGAAACTTCAAAAAAATAAAGTCAACAAGAGCCTCACAAATTGGTTAATGATACTATGCCACCCAGTACCCATAGCACATGTCAGGCTAGTTCAACACCATTAGAGGTTGATCTTTGAGAAGTGCCGAAGTACTTCAAGAACTACACAAGTGGAAGTGTCCCCATAGCAATGCCAAGACCACTAAGAGAATCTGAAGTTCAATAAACCGATAGCATTGGAGAAACTCCAATCTACAAGGGACCGGCAAAGAGTCGAACAATAAACCTTGCCCTTGAAAGGGAGGAAGAAAAATTGGTTTTCATCGGGAAACAGCTTCGATAGGAAGATGAAACCAAGCTCAAAGCACTAATAATGGAATATTGTGAATGCCTAGCATGGTCATACAAAGAGATGAAAGGAATTTCACTAGACGTGGTAGTACACATGATACCTATTAGGGAAGGTGACCACCCTAAGGTATGTGGACCTTATCGTACAAATCTAAAGTATGGCACCATGGTTTATGATGAGCTAGAAAAACTCTTAGATGTTGGATTAATCTATGAGATAGAGCACACTGATTGGGTTTCACCCATTGTCGTCGTGCCTAAATGCAACAAGAAGCTCAGAATTGCAAAAACTTAAAGAATGTGAATGCTGCCACAATTAGGGATCACTATCCCCTACCCTTAATAGAAACAATGTTGAAAAAGGAGGTAGGTTTCGAGATATATAGCTTCTTGGATGGCTTCAGTGGCTATAACCAAGTGCAAATTGCTCCTAAAGACTAATCAAAAACAACATTTTCTATAGAATGGGGTATTTTTGCCTATAGAGTCATGCCATTTGGCCTTTGTTATGCCCCGGCCACATTCCAAAACGAGTCATGTTCATAGCTTTCAAGTCATTTTTAAATAAGTTTTTACAGGTGTTCTTGGATGATTTGTGCATCCACTCGAACAAAAAAGACCACTTCAAATGTCTTGAAGCAGTTTTAATCAAATGCAGGGAGTATGGCATCTCCCTAAATCCAACACAATGCCAGTTCATGGTCACCCACGAATTTATTTTGGGACACATCATTTCTCAACATGGGATTGCAACAACTGACATGGACAAAATCAAAATCATCATGGAATTGCCTCCTCCTACAAATTCCAAAGGTATACAGAACTGTATGGGACATGCTCGCTATTATCGAAGATTTATCTTGCGGTATGCCACGATAGCTAGACCACTTGACAAATTATTAGTGGAATTCTTATGGACACAAGAGTGCAACCAAGCCTTTGAGCTTTTAAAGTGGTGCCTAATCATAGCACCCATCCTTATATGTCCTAATTGGGATATTGATTTTCATGTTCATACTGATGGATCCAAGTAAGCAATTGGGAGTGTGCTTTGTCAACTTGGTGAACATAAGAAAAAATACCCATTCTAGTTTGCCAATTGACAACTCAATACTGCAGAGATCAACTATACCACCACAGAAAGAGAAGCCCTAGCAATGGTGTATATTGTTAAGAAATTTCGGCACTATCTGTTGGCAAATGATTTTGTCTTCTATACTGACCATCAAGCATTGATTTTCTTGTGAACCATCCATGTACAATAGGAAGAATAACCAGATAGCTCCTCTTGCTTCAAGAATTTAACTTCAAAATAGTGGTCCGCAAAGGTGCCCAACACTACATTGCCGATTATATGTCTCTTGTCAAGTCAGGAGAAGAAGCCACGAGTAGAAGATGACTTACTAGATGCCACACTATTTCAAATAGATGCTATTCCAGATTGGTGTGAAGATATCATTGGGTACTTAATGGCAGGATGACCACACCTGAAATGAAAGCAGTGGATGCCAGAAAACTAATTTTAAAGGATGTACCCTATTAACTCATTGTAGGACAACTGTACAAGATGGGCAAGGACCAGGTTTTAAGAGGATGTGTAATGTCTCATGATATCATGCCAATCCTGAGTAAAGTCCATGAAGGCATTGTAGGAGGAAACTTCCAAGGGGAAGCCACAGCAAGAAAAGTCCTCCTCGCAGGCTAGGTGGCCAACACTTTGGGTAGATGCTTATGAATATGTCAAAGGTTGTGATGTATGCCAATGGACCACTAAGCCCCAACACAAAGATTTCAATCCCCTAACAATAGTTATTGCACAAAAACCATTTGAAAAATGGGGGATTGACTATTGGGTCCCATCCATCCAGCATCAAAGGGAACATAGGCACACTACATCATTGTGGCCCCACTGATTACTTTACCAAATGGGCTGAAGCTAAGGCAGTTAGAAAGGCAGATGCCAGAAGCACAACAAGATTCTTATATGAGAATGTGATCACCTGCTGATTTGGATGCCCCATTGTGTTGGATAGAGGCACACATTTTGTCAATGAGGTAATCCAAGAACTCTTGTCTGGCTTTATGGTAATCCATAGAAAAAGCACACCCTACTACCCCCAAGGGAATGGATAGGCCGAATCTACCAACAAAATATTATGCATTATCCTCACCAAGGTAGTAGAACCATAGCATTCTAATTGGGTAGAGAAACTAAATGCAGTCTTATGGGCATACCGAACCACACTCAAGGTTAGTATAGGGAATATAGCTTTTCAATTGGTGTGCTGCCTCGAAGCTATGGTCCCACTAGAATTTGTAATACCAAGCCTACGCATAGTAGTACAAGAACGTATGGGAGATCATGAATCCTTGAAAGAAAGACTCTATCAATTGGAGAAGCATACAGAGACCAAATTAGTCGCCTACCATGCCAATGACAATATAAAAATGCAGAAGAAAGGCATGGTTTGATAGAAATCTTAAAGCCAAAGATATCAAGGAAGGTGACCTAGTCTTGTTTTTATAAAATGCCAAAGTACACAAGGGAAATGTCAAGTATCTAGGTCAAGGACCCTACCGAGTAAGAAAGATGAATCCCATCAGAGCTGTGCTGCTAGAAACATTGGATGGAGTCTAATTCAACACAACCATAAAGGGGAGCCGACTGAAGCGATACTACTTGAACACACAAGCCATCCTTGACAAAAATGAAGATATGGGAAACCCAAGTCTTCCTTAGTTAGGATTAGATTGTATAACGAGCACTCACTTGCATGTGTACGTCTTCGCACATATTGGTAGCATCAACCGATTTCAACCTAAGGCTCAGAAGTGATGCCTAAGTCCTATGAAATCGCAGCAACAACAAAAAGCATATAGTTAGTCCCTACCTAGCTACTAGGTCACGTGCACTCACACACTTTTGCTTAGACACATTGTCAATTGCATGAATAATTGTGCCACACACTTTCATTCCACACTCTCAAAGCATATGTAAAAATAAGATCTCTCAAAACACACACAAATGTCATATCTGCATGCCAACTAATCTAATGATCAATGGTACACCATATGCACATGGATGAAGGTTAAAAAACAATGCCGCCACTAAAGAGGATGCGTAGAAAGAGCCCACCACCTCAACCACGAGACCCCCTCCAGAGTTCGCAGCCATATAGTTCCTCTCAACCATGGTGACCACATGCATTTGTGGTTTAGAGCGATAGCTCTGAGGAGAATTCTGTGCATGACATGGAAACCCAAGAAGAACAAATGCCACCCCAATCACCATCGGGCTACACAACCATTGATGGAGCCCAGTCATTGGAACTTGTGTGACCACCTACATTGACTTATGCTCTTTCCAATGTAGCAACATCTTCCTTAGAGAAAAGGGGTCTGGGTAGTTTGTATGAGAGCCTAAAATACTTGGAAGACAGTCCTACAATGACCATGCATATCAGGGCCTTTCTCCATTCTTACCACTCCTACAATGCACAGGTTGGCAAGTACAACACCATCACTGTACATCAGATCCCACTCAACATTATCCTCGACAATATAGTCATTCAAAGGGCCGTCTCACTCTCAACAGAAGGTGCAGAATACCCTATACGGCTTGCCGATGCTAAATTTCTCAAAGTATGGCCTCTCCTCATCAAGGGCACGATGTTCCATACGGACGGCATATTACTTTGTCCCATCATTAACCCTCGCCTCAAGGAAGCATCATAATTCCTATCCACAATCTTGGAGGTTAAGTGCAGCAAGAATCAATCCCTTCGACTCTGCACATTTGTTTTGCTGAGTAGGAAACTAAAGTAAGACTCGATCCAACACTTAATCATCTTCTTCACAAAAAAACTAGATGGTTCATTAGGCCAAAAATGTAAAATTCCACACTTATTGGCTGTAACCATCAATAAAGAGCTACAGGAACGAGAAATGATTCTGCCCTAGTCATCGAAACCTATTGAGGAGTTGGACATTCCCTTCTCACAAGTATGGGAGCCATCACCAACTTCTCCTACTGTCACATTGGCAAATGTGAATGCCTCACAAGAAATGCCTATTCTGGAGCTTGGACTTGAGGAATTACCCAACGAGATGCTACAACTCGGTGCACAGTTGCAACCAATATATCTCCAACAACAGTAGCAGCCAGAGGCAAGATCGGCACCAGAGCTTGAGGCTACATCGGCACCATTACCGCCCATCGACGCCATGCCAGTCCATTAGCCACAAGGGGAGCTAGTGCCAGATCAACATTATGACTATTGTACCCAAGTGACTGAAATACCATTGGAACAACCCCCAACAAGTACTACATAATCATTAGGATGGCTACATGGGCACCAATTGTATTAGCAATATTGCTAGTCCTCATCACCATTTGTCATTCTCCATCATCAAGCTAGCCACATGCCCCAAATGTTAGAACTATTCACTAGCTTGGCCAAGGAACATGAATGAGAATTGGAAAGACACACTGCAGCAGCAATTGAAGACCAATTCCAAGGAATCACTAGAGAGGTCAAGGCACTTCGGGCATAAATAGATGAGAAGGAGGTTAAAGAAGTGCACATGAACCAAGCTCTCCAAGCTCAAGAGAAGGCAATAAGGGATGTGACTTCCAACCTCCATCAAAGCCAAATACAGCTGACAACAGTAGTACAAGCTACGACAATCCTACAGACCTACTATAACTCCTTGACCTCCGCACATGCTCAGCAAATGGAGGCACTGGCACAAGTTCGACTCGCTCTGATCCACAAAGAAGAAGAGCTCTAGGATTGCCAAGACAAGCTTGAAGACATGCAAAAGTCTTTGGCAATACGCACGTTCAACATTGAAGAGCTTTACAAGGGATTGCAGAATCTTACAGGACCAACTTGCTATCGCTAAAGAGGCCAACACTTCACAAGCACAAGTCTTGGACCAATAGTCCAATACCACTGAAGTCATTCCTCAACAAGTGCAAGTCACCTTGCAAATGAGAAAGCTTAAGGAGGCATATATATCCATCTACCATAAATATAAAGAAAAAATGGATGAGATCCCAAAAGATAATCCTCTCCAAGCTTGAACTCCAATTGCTAGTGCACAACAATGAGGCAATGGAAGACAACACCAATGAAGTCCCACTCCAATGCACAATAGTGGTATACCAAGAGCTTTTGGCCGCTCTACAAGTGGAAGATCACCTCAATCCACGAAGGCTTATCCAGTGGAAGCAACTCCAAATTAGGATCGTCATATCCACTCATCCAACAATCAAATGGGAAGGTTCCATAGGAACCAAAACTTTGCACATATTTGCCAAGACTTGTTTGAAGATGAGAAAAACATCTTTTGCCTATTTACACATGCTGGGTTTATAGCACTTAGGACAGATGCTTTCATCACATATGCATGCCTCATGGGAAGTCCTTCCCTTAGGGTTATTGCTGGTTTGTTGCCATTGCTACAAAGGCCATCACTACTATTTGCAAGACATGACATAATCGACATCCCACCCTTACAGGTGATGATCCCATTACACCAGCAAAAAGAAGTGTTAGAAGATGATAGGGCCTATCTCACATCCAACTTTCCATATCTAACCACTCTCTTTGTGAACCTCCTGCTGCTACCACCCTCTTAACCTTCCCTGAGCTCCATCCTGACATGTATTTCCTTCATCGTCTCTTTGCTCATGCCTCTCACCACTTTCAACTAACCCAACAGTCACAAACTTATGAGCCCCTCACACCTAGCTTTTCCCCTTCCCTTGCTAATCCTACCCTCGAGGATTACCAAGCTGCTCAAACCATTTGACCAATTCTTCCCCCCCTCCCCTCTGCTCCCCCTTCTACAACTAATACTCTTCCATATTTCTCCCCCATGTCCCCAGATTCTCTCGCTGCCACATCATCATCTCCAACACTACTTGTGCTGCCATCAACAAAAAATGACACAATATTTGATTTTGAATATCAGGATCTGGATAATCCAATTCGTACTCCCATGCCAGAGTCCAATGATGGGTATGATTTTGATGAGATACCGCTTCCTAGTAATCCCATCAAAGAATTTTGGAGCAAACATCCTGATATGAAAACTCAAGGTGGATGGACCCCGGACAACTTCCCTACCAACCTTCGTCAGTGTCAAATTAGCGAAGATTGGATAAGCAAGTTGGATCCCCAACTTGATTGGTGCCATCCTAAGCTCTTTGATGTAATCTTCTTGAAAGAGTATTTGCATGCACCTCCATGTCTCAGAACCCATCCCAAGTTCTATGCAGTTCCACTATGTCACAGATGGAAAGCCAACATACACACTTTGGGTGAAGATTGCACCATTAATTAGCCAATGATTGAACCATACTCTGGTGTAGAATGGAATATCCAAGGCACATTGATTTGAGCACTTCAACAGCATGAGTAAATAATGTGCAGCAACATTGATTGCTTCCTTCACTAAAGTGCTATCTTCTGCAAAACATTGGAATACATTCAGGAGGTCCCCAGCCACCTCAACCACCATTTTCCTCCGCTCAATTTCAATCCCAATGAATGGATCGATGATCAGATTATTACAAGCCGACTCTATCAAAGAGTCATCTTCTTAGAAGCGCGCCATGTATCTCTGTTTGAACAAATGGGGATTATATGCTACCTGGAAACAGAGCAAAAATTATATGGTGCCAAGGCGGCTTTATAGCAGGATCAACTGGCACAACACAAGTTCCACAGCCACTGTGCATGGCATCCCAGCTACGTGATCACAATAAGCCATAACTCGAAGATGGGCAATAAAATGGATCCAAGAGTACGTTGTCTCTGTGCCAACATGGACTTAGGTAGTACACAATGTGTGTGTAGAGTAGCGGCAAAGCTCTACTTGTACTTTCATAAGGCTAGGAATAATCTTTCTTAGGAATCCCCAATATGCAAGTTCTACTTGCAACTCTAGATGCATGTTCTACATGCGATTCCTACATTCATGTTCTACATGCAACATGCAACATGTGAGTTCTACATGCAACTCCTACATGCAACATGCAACTCCTACATGCAACTTGCAACTCCTATATGCAACTTCTATATGCAAGTTCTACATGTAGAGAGAGAATGTCTTACAATTCCTACATGCAAAGAGAGAAGCTCTCCAACTTGTATAAATACCCCATAATGGAATGAAGCTTAACTCTTTGGGGCATTGTGTTGAGTTCTACTTTGGTATTCCAAGCAATTGTCTCAAGTGTCCATGCTTCCTTGCATTACACGTCCAAAAGCATGTCCTAGCCTTGCAACTCCTCCTCCCCTCTCCTCCAACCTTGCAACCCATCCTCTCCCTCTCCTCCTCCCCCCTCCTCCTCCTCTTCCTCCTCCCTCCTTCTCCCTCCTCCTCCTCCTCCTCCTCCTCCTCCTCCTCCATCCTTCTCCTCCTCCTCCCTCCTCCTCCCTTCTTCTCTCTCTTCTTTCCCCCCATGCTCTTACATCTTCTTCCTCTCCCGCTCCTATGCTCCCCTCTCCCTCTAACCCTTAAACTCCTCCTAAACCCTTCAACCCCCAATGAAGTTGAAATTCTTCATTACCCTAACCACAATGATGCACGTTCCTTTCACACATGCATGCACTATATTTGCTTACCACACTTAAGCCTACGTCTCTCACTGGAATATGACTCGAGGTCCTAAACTACACTTATACTACTACAAACGACAACACTAATATATCTATAGGTAACAAAAGCCTCGGAACTGTGTATACTGAGAATACCTTGCTCTTCTTGCGGAAGCCGTGGGAAAGAGGCAACAGTTTGCCAGGGAGTTTGAGATATGCTTCCATATTACACAAGATTTCTATCATTATACACCCATTGCACAATATTTCTAGCTTATCTAGAGGTGTTGCTCGTTTGTTAACAGGAAGTGGAGTCTAGAGCAACAACGATGAGATCATTGTGTGTGTAGAGTAGCGGCAAAGCTCCAAATGTAGTTGAAAGATGAATAATGAGGATAGCCAAAATCCTCTCTAGAAAAGATCCAATCATACTTGAAAAATCAAGATACAGAGAGAGAGAAAGACTAAAAGCCAACACATTTTGAGGGACCCCACTTTGTGTAGAGACTCAAAAGGTCTCCCAACTTTGTGTAGAGACTAAAAAGGTCCCCCCACTTTTTGTAGGGACTCGTGAGATTCCTCCACTTTGTGTAGAGACCCAAGAGGTCCCCCCAAAAGTTGTAGGGACTCTTGTCCAAAATGTCCCCTACAAACGAGGTTCCACCTTGGAGGTAGGTCCTCTCGATTGTGTAGAAACCAACATGTATAAATATTTCTCAATGAATAAATTTTATAGTCTTTGGGATTCAGCGTTCAAGCTCACTATTGTGTTCATCTCTCCATTGCATCCATGCTCTCTTACACTATCGTGTTCTAGCATGCCCTTACCCTTGCACTCCCCACCCTTGTACTCCCTCCTCCTCCTCTCTTCACCTCCTCCTCTCTCCTCTCTCCTCCTCCTCCTACTCCCTCCTCCTCCTCCTCCTCCTCCTCCCTTCTCCCTCCTCTCTCCTCCCTCTTTCTCCTCCCTTGACCCTCCTCCTCAGCCCTTACCCCTCGAAGTCGCGAAGGAGACTAGCTCTCTAGTCCTCAACATTGGACTCCTACTAAATCCTGCAACCCTCTCTGAACCTTGGAACTCCTAGATAGCTCTTTCAACCTTGTTCCCTTCCAAACCCTGCAACCCCCTTCTAAACCCTTGAATTCCCATGGAGGTGGGAGCCTCCATCCATTGTTGTGATCAATCCCTCTTTCTCACCCACACACACATGTGATCTACTTTCCATGCTTCAGCCTACACCTCTCACCGGAATACTACCCGAGGACGTATACTACACTTGTGAACACCTATGCTACAACAAGTAATGACATGACTATAGGTGACCAACACCCTTGGAACCTAGATATGGGAGAGATAGAGACAACGTTTTGGTGTCGCTATCGGTGAGGTTAGCACTTGAAGCGAAAGCAGAGTACGTGTTTACATATGTGAAAAAGAACCCCCTTTGAAAAACCATTCAAGACACATCCCTCAACGAAAAGGAGTGGAAAAATGCTTTCTATGAGTGCAAAAGGATGAGATTTACATCCTAAACAATGTTGACTTACATAAGCACATTAATACAGTAATCACACAAAATTAACCCTTAAGCCCCCCACATCCTATAAAAGAAGAAACATCCCCCCCCTCACTTATTTCTCCTCGCTTTTCCAAGCCACTTTCATCTCTCCTCCATCTCCAAATTCCGTCAAGCCTCCATATTTTCCATCTACCTCCTTTTTTCGTCCTGCACCTTCTGTCCACCATCTCCATCACCACCTCCACCACCACCTCCACCACCACCACCACCACTTCTTCCATCAATCTCCCCACTCCACCACCACTTTTTTCATCCAACATTCCCCCTTCACCATCACTTTTGTCATCCATCCCCTCCACCTCACTCACCATCTCCACCACCACTACTACCATGCCTCTTTCCGTCCACCCCCCCTCTCCACCATCACTTTTCTATCAACCCCCACCTCCATCACCTCCACCTCTGCCACTCAAGGTAATCCCCCTACCTCCCTCCACCCCACCATCCCCCACCTCTTGCTATCTCTCTACCTCTCTCTACATCCCCATCTCATTTGGGCCTCCACCCTTCTCCCACCATCTCTCTACCTCTCTCTACACCCCCATCTCCCTCCATTCCACCATACCCCTTTCTCCCTTCACCCCACCATTCCCCTTCCTCCCATCATCTATCTACCTCTTTCTACACCCCCACCTCCTCCACCCCTCCACCTCCCCTCTCACACCATCTCTCTACCTCTCTTCATCCCCCTTTCTCCATCCACTCCACCCATTAGGGGAGAATTGGTGTCTCCAAAGGGCCCCCAATTAGTGTTTCCTAATTTCAAGGGATTAGTGAGGTATTTGAGGTGTACCAATGGGGGTGCTCCTTTTTGTGGGGCAATGACATGCTGAGGTGGATGGTAGGCAAACCTGTAAATAGCCCCTATTGGCTACTCCTCTTATACCAGGGACCACTCAAACCATCTCCCCCCCCCTCAACCCATGCTTGACCCTCCTCCCATATGCACCTCCCCCAAACAATCCTACAAGTCATTCAAGAGGTGGTGGGCCCTTCAGGGCAAATTTCCCCCCCTCTCAACTTGTTCCAGGCCTACCCCTCCTCTTCTTTCCATTCTCCCTCAATTTTTCAAATGTGGGAACTCATTTGGCAGCTTCTTTGCCCCCTCTTGCTCTGGTCCACTGTTTTTCTCCCTCTCCAGCACCTCCTGTAGCAGCTACTCATTCTCTCTCCATTCCTAGCTATAACACCTCCTATAGCAGTAGCAGCTGCTCATCCGCCTCTACTCTTTCTCCCTTCATTCCTAGCTATAGTACCTCCTGTAGTGGCTGCTCATCCCCCTCTGCTCTTTCTCCCTCCATTCCTAGCTACAGCACCTCTTGGAGCTTCTCTCAACCTTCAATTACACCCTCTATACCTTCTCCCTCTCTCTCCCTCTATCGAAGCTGATCTCTCCTTCCAAGCTACACTTTCTAGTCCACTATTACTATTGTGACCTCTGTACAAGCATGGTGAGGAGACCATACATGTACTCTATGTCCCATAGGAGCAAAAATGCACTGGGTGAATAGGTGCCTTTACACCTACAGCTTGAATGATTGGATAGTCATGAGAGGATCTGCCAAGGGTCCACATAAGCTTCCCAAGAGCAAAAGAGGTGATATTTTGCATGAATGGAAGGGCCACATCATGAAGTTCAAGCTTGGGAAGAAAGGATGGCTTGTAAAGGTGCAACACATCTACATGGGGAAGGACATGCTTCTTCCTTCATCAAGCAATCAATCAACAATATCATCACATTGTAAGTTTGCATTTTCTGTAAGATTTCGAAGTGTAATGAGTCAGTTTGAAATTGTATTTTGAAATAGCACCAGTGTAATGAGTTAGTTTGAAATTGTATTTTGAAATAGCACTTGTGCATAGCAGATGTATTTCCTTCAGACTTTGAGGAGTGGGAACCAGTCGAGTGCTTCTTAGGTAAGTTTACTGCCATTCATGAGGATTTAACAAGGAAAATGCATGCTGGAGAGAAGTCCCTTGATTTGAAATAGAGAAATATCTATTGGTATAATGCCATGTACATTACTCCAAGGACGACATCAAGCTATGGCCATCTTCAATGTATTGCAACACCACAACTTGAAGGCAAGGATTGCATCATGGTGGACACAAGAACTGTACAATCATACAAGGAAAAGATTGCAAAGGATGTGGGCATAGCCATGAACTTTACATTTGGATGTAAATGGGTAAGGTTGTCTTGGTTTATGCCTCTGCACATTTTTGCTTCTTGTTTTCAGAATGCCCTTGAGGAATTTCTTGGGGTGAATTGGGGAAGCAGGTCAGGTGAACAAAAGGGTGATCTATTTCAATGCCATGTATGTAAGGACAATGTGGTTGTCACATACCACATCTCCTGCCAAATGTTATATTTAGCTTTCCAATATAGGCATTAGAGGAAAATAGGTGGCAATTGACTCCCCCTTGACTCTAACAATGATGATAATATAGGGGTAAGTTTACATATTGATTCTCATTTAGGAGATGTCAAGAATGTGACCGTCATGTCATAATGGACACGCGTGAACACCTATTAGTCATGGAGGATGGCATGTTTGAGTCCTTCCATTTTACCATAAATGGTGAAAAGGTAGGCAAGTGTGGAGAGAAGTGCATGCATAGTGCCACTTTTATCCCTCATGCGATATTGAAGATGGCAAACAATGTGGGGTGGAACAATTTTGGATTTTGCATTTTCCAATTCATAGTGCTGTAATTTATTTTGATGTTTTAAATGGATTTGTTTCATGTCAATGTCAACTTTTTTTCCAAAAAAAAAAAATATAACTTATTTTATTATTTATATTTAGAACATTTGGGTATATATAGGTTATAAAGTTACTTTAGTTTCAAAGTTTCACTATCATAGCCATAGTTCTCCTAGCTACCAAACTACTGCTAGGTTTGCTTTCCACGATTTCATCTCTAATACTCTGTTAGTTAATAGAGAGGAGTTATTTTTAGTCTTTGATAAGAGCATAAATGTCCTAGGCACCTACTTGGGAGCTCGAGATAATTTTGAAGACCTCATCAAGTATATGCAAGACCACATCATGAGTTTCACATATCAACTTGATGAGTCTACAAAAAGATGGGTCCCAATCGATTACTTAAAGTACCTGTTCAATCAAGAACCCAAGTTCATGAAGTGTTTAGATCGCTTTCAAGCCCAACTCACACCTTAAGAGTTTAGGGAGGTGGACAATGATGACCTCCTAGCATGTGAAGTCATAAAAAACACAGCATATAGGTTCTTATCCTAGGAAATGACCTTTATTTTCCTTCTCCAGGAGGGACAAATGGAAGAGGAGGCCTCGACCTCAAGCCCTGGCCCTTGCCCCTACCCTTGCCGATCCTCTTGCTTCTATAGATGAGTCCAACATCTACAATGAAGAGCCCATTGATAAAGAAGGTGAGGAGTGAGAAGCTGCGTTGGCTTTGGAAGTGCTCCATAGACCTCTTGAACCCCATTCTACTTCTCAAATTCCATCCACCTCGGGCACCACCTTTGTTGATGTCGCAATAGTGATATGGTTTCTTGCTCCCATTCTTGTCGATGGAGAACAATACCTCTTTCTCCATGACATCGAGGTTATGTTTGGTCTCTGGGAGGATGAAGCTCTTGGTGTCCTATGTGGATACAAGGTGGACACAACTATGCAAGAACCTGGGTTTTTGGGAGCAAATGATTCAATAGAAGAGGTTCTTGCTTTAACACTGGCCAAAATCAAAGATGCAGAGACATCAATCTACTCCGACCTACCTGATGTTCTAGAAGAAGCCTCCACATCTCACTCCAGACAGTAGGAGGCCTCTGGATCCATCCTCATTGACAAAGAGAAGGGATCGAGCATGATGACTCCATGGTGGTAAGAAACTATGAGCTTCAAATTTCTTCTCTCTTGGTATAATTTTGCTTTATCGGCATTCTAATGTAATGTTGGACTGTTGCAGGAGGCATTTGAGGTCGACCTCTTCTCATCTGGGCAACGCCTTACTCGTAGTAGCTTTGGCTGCGATCACTCACTGGCACATTACCTTGGCCAAGGCAAAGGGCGCTTTGTGGTTATCCACAAAAAGTTTTTGCCACATGGCACTGATGACCTCCTGAAGTGCAAGGCCTTGTCATGAGTGATTAATCATGCTGACATCAATCGTAATGCTAACAAGGTCATTTTGGTGAAGCACATGGCTAACCTCAATGCTTTTGGAACCAATTTTCAAGGTATGGCATTGATGGTAGCAGCCATGTCCTTAGCTAGCCAACGATAATAGCATTGATGCTCTATCGACTAGGTTTAGAGCTAGGAGTGTATTTGGGAATTCAAAGGCCGATGTTCTTAAGTGTTTTAGAGAGGAGAGAAAGGCTATGAAGCCTTATTGTATAGAACTTTTATTCTATATGAATACATATATACTTTTTATACAGTGTCTCATTTTGTGTTCTTTTACAAAATTTATTTTATATTGTCATTGTATTTTATAACTTTAATTAGTAATAGAACATAAAAATATCTTTTATTCATTGGCCTCAAAGGTCAGAGATTTACAAAATGATTTAGATTACACTAAATGAACCTAAAAAACATCTAGGGCCTAATGGAGGGATCAGAGTGGATGCGCTTGGTGAGTGCAAGGTCCTTGTCCATCACTGTTACTCTTTTGGCATGGATAGCACATAAGTTCGCATCTTCAAAAAGACCTACTATCATCTGCTCCATTGCCTCTTGAATTGCTCCCATAGCGCCCAAAGTGAAATGCATATCATCCTTGTAATGCTGTGCTATTTCACATACAATACGTTGGAAGGGTGCATGGAATGAGATTGTCCACAGTGGTTTGGAACTTGCACATCTCTTGAAGTGCCTTCATGCCTGATTTTTTGTGCCTCTTGATCTTTGGGGAACCCTGCACCCGCCTTTGGACATGGCTCCATGGCCACTTGACCACTTTGAACTTCTTTTGCCTCTCCTCCCTTGCAACCTCTCTTCAGACTCCTCTTCCTGTGTCTAGTTGGTCCTTTGAGGTGGCTTGTCGTGCCTAGGGGTTTGCTTTATCTTTGGTCCCTTTACCTTTTGATGAGGTTGTGAGACAGCAGGTTGAGGCTCTTGCTTAGCTCGTACTAGAGGCTCCTCATATGTGATAATCTCGAGGCACAGAGGGTTGATGGTGCTCATCTATCCAGTTTGCTTGGTTGGAGGATTGGGGCCAAGGTTCATTATATCTGAGAGCCCACCGAATACTTCCTCTTATTGTGGCCCCTTTAATCTCTCCATCTCCTCGCTTTGCCTTTCTTGCTCCCCTTGTTGGTCTAGATGCTCCATGCCAAGATTCCACGGAGGAGGGAGGGGCAGTTGATCATGATTGATTGGACTATTTTGTCCCTCTTGGGAGACCTCTCTACTTCCATGGTTAGTTGTGTGGAAGGACTGAGAGGATACCTGATCGTGCTTGGATCCTTCATCATGCTAGTATTCCTCATGGTGCTGAGATCCCTGGGATCCCCTATGAGAGTCGGATGGTGGGGACTTGTGTTGCTGGGACTCCTGATGATGAGAACCGCCTTCAGATCCTTGCTGATCATTTCCCTCTTGGCCACTGGGGCTTGTAGTGTGTTTGGAGGCCATGGAGTTGTGAGGAGGAGAGTGGGTAGCATCTAAATGGCGTTCAGTGGGTCTAGCAGTTTGTTTAACTTGTGCCATAGAAATGAGGGATTTTAGGGTTTTGAAGTGCTTTATCTAGTCTTTTTTAAAGCACTTTAGGGTTTTTATTTATAGGCCCTTTTAAATTAGGGATTTTTGAGTGCACCCCCTCCCCCCCTTTGTCGCCAGTTTGGTAATGCTTAATCTTCACCACCCTCCCTCCCAACCCACCCACCCCTCTGCCTTGCCATGTTGCACATGCAATTCTGCAATTTCCAAACAAATTTGTGAATTTTGGAATCTATAATTGACTCAAAATAGTGTTAACTTTATTCATCAAACATTTTACATTTGGAGTTCTCTTAGGACCCAATGCCTCCCTTGTCTGACTCTATGTTGCAACCAAAGTGCAACCCCTTGGCTCCCTATTGAGGACTTCTAAGTAGCACATCTCCTTGTCTTCTTTACATGTTGAACCGCTTTTGCGAGACTTGAGACCTCTACCTTATCACACTCGAGAGTCGTGGCCTCTAGACATCTATAAAACTAGTCGAACATTTCGTGTAGTGCATTGCTTCACGCGATACCACCCCCATGCCTTGTATTCTTGAAGTATGCTGCCTTTGCTCTATGGTGTGATTTCTCCATTACTTGAGTATTCCAAATGGATAGAGGGCCCCATTGCTCCACAAACCATGGTGCACGTGTGTAAAGAATATGTTGTAAAGAAAAACATTGTATTAGAAACATAAACTGCCTCAAGTTTAAAGCACAAAATTTCAACCTAAGGAGGATTACCATGTAATGTGTAATATGTGACTCCCCCCATGCTTCTACCATCAATGATATGAATTCTCCCAATGTTGTCTTGAATCTCTCATAATAAAGCTCATCTATTTGACCTTTTCTAAGCAACTTTATAAATGCATCAAGCTTTGTCCACAATTTTGCTCTCAAAGTAGCAATTTGTGGATGTGAAGCTTGATTTGTAGTGCACTCACACAAAACTTTTGAGTACTCCCAACCTAGGTTGCTTTGAGCCAATGTCTGTTTTTCTTTATTAGCATTGTGGTTGGACAAGAACCTCCTTGCCTTTCCTCCACCCATGGACACTTTAGCAGGAGGAGTTTGTGTCTTTCCTGATTGTTTCTTGTCCTGCTTAAGCTTCACATTACCTTTGTGAAGTCCCATTAGTGAGAGTGTTCTTTAGCTTTTGCAATGCATTGTGCAGATACTTGCTGTGGCCTTAAATTCCAAGCATAAACTAGATGGATATAGAGTAACTTATCAAGTATATGTAGTTCAACATGCAAAGTACACACGTGTACCCACTCCAATGGAATTGGTAGAATGGGGTCCCACTTAGGATCTGTTTTGTGATGATCAGGGACTGCACTTTGGTTCCAAGAAAGGATGCCATTTTCCCACTATAGGCTTCGCTTTTGCATCTTCTGAGAGTGGGTGCAATACAAGCATGTCCATTTTGCATCTGCACCTGTATCACAACCATTCAAGCACATGAGGGTCTTCAAATCACCAACTAGATGCCATTCAACTTGAAACATTCCATGCCCATCCACTTTAATGTTTGCCCTGCCTCTTGTCTCGAATAATCAACGGGATGCCGGTTCTCTCCAAAACCCACTTCAATGTCTTGTGGCACTCCTTTGGGGTCTCAAAGGCTGCAAGCCACCATATGTCCTTCTCAAATTGGACAGACAAACCTTGATCAACTTCCTTATCCCCTTGAAAAAAACACAAGACATCATTCATAATACAAATGCTCACCCTCTCTAGCTTGTGCTCTTTTACCAACTGAGCTTCATCCATTTTTATGGCAAATACTAGCTCTCCATCTGTACAATGAAAGAGAAATATAGTAAGGATATAGAAATGAGAAGAAATAAAGTTGAATGTGAAGAGGGAATTTCTCTTACCTTCTTCTCTCATCCCATAGAATTTGACCATGGCTTTCTGCAAATTCTCTACATCCACGTAAACATTATTGAAAGAATTCATCTCAAATGTTTGGACGCCAGATTTCTTTTTACTCTTCCAAGTCATTGTGCCACTTACACAATGGTATCCTCCAAGATTTTCTCTAGCACATTGGTTTGTTTCTTGACATGCGAGCCTTCCTGACCATGGTGTTGGCAATGGCATTGTAGATATCTTATACTTTTCCTCCATAGCAGACTTGAAAATTTTAAAAATAGAGTTGTAAGCTTCATGACTTACACAAGCAACATCACAAGCTCCAAGCACCTCCTTTGCTTGCACGAGGCCCTCGAAGTCCTTCATTACCTCTCTAGCAACTTGTTCACGTAGCCCTTTTTGTCTAGGGTCCTTCAACACTTCAATGACATAACTTGGCTTTATTAAACTTCTTAGAACATATGAAGGATCACTATCATCCATTTCCATTGTTCCCATCACATCCTCCATGAAATTCCTAAAGTAGAGTACAAATGAGTCTTAGTGGAAACAATACAACACCACAAATATTTTGGAGTAAGAAATTCCATTGAAAATTTGGGGAATTAACCTTGCAGCCTGTACTCTCCTCTTTCGAGCACCACTATTGGTTGACAATGCATCCATAGATTGCCATTGCCTTTTCCTCTCCTTTAGTCCCAAAGGTGTTCCCTTCAACTTTTGTACTCATTCTATCGACTTCTCTCGTTCCTTCTCCATAGCACATTGAACTTGGCCATAAATAGACCTTTCCAAATCTTGTTTGCTTTTAGCGAGCTTCTAGATTGATTATTCCAATCCATGTCGCTCCAAGTCCAATGCATGTGCTTTGTCTCACTGAGTTCTTTGTCTTGCAATTGGAGATCCTACATACTACTATGCATTGCCACAATAGTAATATTTTCCAAATGTGCAAGTTCTTCTGCTTGGGCTCTATGCAACCTCGCTTGCTTGCATAGCCAATGTCTAAGAATGATTCAATCAATTGCAACAATAACCGAGCAATCCAATGTGTCCATTGCCAACAAACCGAACAACATCATGCATTGTATGAAAAGGAGGACTCTTTTGGGTGGCAAAGTCTAAAGGATACAAGTTTCCATCCACCCAAAGGTAAGGATGCTTCTTACCTTGCAATCAAAGATTGTGGAGCACACTTTGAGGAGTTTCTTTATATCCCAAATGGCGTGTTGTGACATGAAGTTGGGGGTAATAAACTTCATGCACCTCTTCACTTCCTACTGCTTTTGAACTGAGTGATAGAGATATTCATCACTAGGAAAGGGACATTAAAAAGAAGCTTTTATACCAAGAGACCACACCATACTATCCTTCCTTATATGAGAATGAAGATGGTAACATCCTAATTCATGTTGTACTCAGGCATAGGGAGAAGGAATGGATCAGTGGAGGCCATAATCTTAGCAAGTCGGTCTGCACCAAAGAGAAGAGTGATACGTTGTTGAAAGAAGATCTTATGGCTCAACATGACATGAACTAAAATATATTGAGGAGTTTGAAGGGGCTGATTGGGTCGGATGGGTAGGTTTCGAGAAAACATTGCACCTCCTTTTGGAGAGTGTTTCGAGAAAACACTCTCCAAAATGTTATAAGACACAGAGACCCATAACTTTTAGTAAAGAAAAGATATAAAATATTCAAGCACATATCCAAATGTGCCTTGAAATGGGCTTCGCTTTGATATAAGTTTCATAAGAAACAGAGAAGCGGTTGGAAAGATATGGGCACAGAGAGTCATAGATTTTTGGTTTGAAATCTAATATAGTAACTGAAGACATAGGATGCTGCTCCTTGAAGAGAGCTTCACATTGTTGATATAAGTTTCATTCAAATTAGACCATCGAGC
Source organism: Dipteris shenzhenensis (assembly GCF_047967505.1). NCBI lineage: Eukaryota > Viridiplantae > Streptophyta > Polypodiopsida > Gleicheniales > Dipteridaceae > Dipteris > Dipteris shenzhenensis. The sequence goes on from NC_141599.1 coordinate 44,497,548, forward strand.
AAAAAGCTATATGAGCAAAATACTAAGAACAAGGGGTTAAACTGTCATGAAAACACCTACTCCTTCTACTGGTGTATGATTAGACTTCATCAATGATCCAAGTCCCATACAGGTTTCCTAGGAGGGAAGGAAGAGCTCCCTTTGTGACTTTGGAAATAGATAAACCATGTATGCGCAATGAGTGGCCGAATAGACAATACTTTTGGGCACTTTGGAAGAGAAAACAATGGAAAAAGGGAAGAGACACTCAAGAGAGAGAACCTGAAGTGACCTTCATTACCAATAGAGTGAGACTCCACTCTAATGCAGCTTAAAATACTATAAACACAAGGGAGAAGAAGAGCTTTCATATGTACAAGAGGGAGCGGAAGCTCCAAGACTATCATAGAGAGAGAATAAACTAGAGAGAGATGGACTCAAGAGTTTAGATAAAAAAATATCTACAAGAAGGAGAGAAGGCTCATGGAAGAGGCTTGAGGAGACTAGAGGTACAGCAACATGATGCCTAATGGTGGAAGAGATGATGAAAAAGGGAGAGGAGCGCTTCTTTTATAGAGATTTTGTCACCCTTCTTCACCCATTTACAATTGTTGCCTGTAGATTCCTTTCCCCATCAATCACATAAGCCCGTATGTCACCATCCATGTCCTTTTTGGCTACTCTTGCCATAAGCTCCCACTCAACTCAATCCTAAAGCACTGTCTCTAGGAGAGCCAGTGCTAATAAAGGACTGAAGAATTATGTACTTTCCATTTAGTTTCATCTACATCTAGATTCTATTTTTTAGTTTTCGATTTTAGCATATTTAATGCGCATTGTGTATAACGAAGGCCTACGCACTCTAAAGGATTGTTAATTAAAGCTGAAAAGATAGCTTTATTGTTTAGCGCTTTTTCAAATGGTATGACATATAAGATAATTATTTCTTTATTATGACGTGAAGGCTCTAGGTGATATATTTCATGTATAAGAAGTATGGGATATATGTCCATGTTATGGGTCAAGGGCTTCAACAAGTGTGCCACTATAACATTGATGCCCGGATCCCCTCGCTATTGGCAACTTGCTGGTCGTACATCTCGACGGCGGGGGTTTTGATGGCAGTGTGGGAGTTTTGCAATAGTATAGTCTTCAATCATGGTGACAAAAAGGTGGCTATGATTGTGATACACATAAAAGTAGAACTCTCTTGTTGCATGCAAAGTAGACAATGGATGTGTGGCCCTTTTTGGATCTACCAAATTTTGTACATGGTCTTTTTGTAGGGCATGACTAGCCCCATAATATATCTCGCTTTTTTGTTTTTTGTTTTTGGTTTTTTAAAGTATTCTATAAGAGGTGACCCTCACACACTTGTGGCCTCATACCAAAGCAAATGATGTAAAGAATAACAAGCCTAATTGAAAGCATAGGTAACATTATGGATCCAAAGGACATGATACCAAATGTGAATTTATTAAGTTTAGAAATAACATAGTTTTATTCAACGTGTAGAAGGAATAGTCATTCATCAAGTAAATATTAATTTTATACATAAGAAATTGTGCATCTTAGAATGTCCTAAGCTCACAAATTAGCTAGATTCCTATAAAGATATTTCAAAGAATGGACACTCAAAATTAAAACACCCTATTTAACCTTACTAAAAATTTAGACTAAGAATAGTAAAAGCCCACATTGAATGTGAAGAATGAGGCCATGTTATATTCTCTAATTATCACCCAAGTAGAGTTTAATCATGATACCAAAATCACGCACTGCTATCTCAACGTTGTACTAGGCTTTGCAAGAAATTGACTAGTGCTAGAGTGAGTGACTCACAAATTCAAAGGATCTGTTGCACAACGGACACACGGGAGAAACTGGAATGTGTCTGGTCAATTTGGCCTGAACGGGGACCTCTTTATAGAATACTTATAAGCACTAGTCGAACTTCCCACCCACTTCCCAACACATGCTTGAAATTCCCTAAGACACACATTAATACTTTAGTAAATATTCTCAACATAACCCCCCTCACTTTATCTATTCCATAAGAACTATCCACATCAACCACTTTCATGAGCCCACCATCCTCCCTAACAATAAGCAAAAGCGTAAGAATGCTCCCACCCTAGAAGTCTCCATCTCACTTTGTCATGGGCATCTTTTTATTTTGCTTTTCAACTATTTTCCATAATATATTAATGTTGTTGGCCATTTTATTCAAAATTTATTCCACCCCATCACTTTTATATATCCACGTTATTGACTTCCAAAAGCTAATGTGAGAGAGAGAGAGAAAGAGAGAGAGAGAGAGAGAGAGAGAGAGAGAGAGAGAGAGAGAGAGAGAGAGAGAGGGGGGGGTTCCATTCAACACAAGGGTGATTATTTAATTGCATGCTTCCACCAATTTAATATTACATTTAAAAAGGCTCTATTTTTGAACTTGGAAAAATATGTAAGTGGGGGCTGCTTTGATTACCTCTTGTATACACATGGTATGGCCGTTGACCCACCTTAAATCCTTTTGAGTTTAAGAAAGTAGCTTGTATGTTTTTAGAGACCTATGAAGGCTACTTTTACATTAGAGGGTGCCTATGTCGAGTCATGTCTACGTAATGTGTTGATGGACACAATGTTCCTCTTGTACAAACTTTTGATGTAGGCTCCTTTTATTTCTAAAGAAATTACATGAGGCAAAATTGGAATTGAACATATATAGAAATCACTGATTCTTAGTCTATAATAGTCTCCCTTTACTTCCCTATGGGATCACCTTCTTCATCATTCACGCTCTTGATTTTCATATGGATGAAAGGTGATATCATAATTTTATTTTAAAAAAATAATATGTTGATACATTGTACCATGTGTCTTTTGAGTGCCTTACTTCAAGATGAAAATATAAAAATAGACAATATTTTCTTTTACAATTATACATTAGAAATAGTAGAAAAAGAGTGGCCTACTAATAGGAATGAGAAGTATGCAAAGATATAGATGTACATAGCCACCTCATTAGACTTACCTAATTGTACTTGAACATAAAGGATGAATATATGTTTCTCAATTGTATACACTCATGCCCTACTAGCCCTTAGTACCATTAGCCTTCCTCTGCCACTCAAACTTGTACAAGAGACAATCCATGTGGGTTCTATATTCCAACAACCCCCACCATCACAATCCATATGGGTTCTAGACTCCAAGAGTCCCCACTACTCCCAATACAAAGACACGTGGTAATGGTCAAGGGGATATTCTCTTAGTTGTGTGCAAAATGTACGTAATATGTGGGAAGTTCACAAGAAAAAGTAAAAACAAAATGTGTGAAGACACTTAGTATATTTTACCATAGAAAGAGAAAAAACAAGAAACTTATGAGGTGGGTGGTAAGGGTTTTGCAAGTGTCCCATCCATACCAAAGTATTCATATAAAGGGAACCATGTTTCCCTTTGATGAGAAACGTCAATATGAATGGATTCACTTTATATGTGATTATAGTGTATAATTTATCATGTCATCTCCTTAATTGTGTACTTAAAATGCCCCAACATCATACATCAAGGTTTTATAAAATATTCTTAACATAAAATGCAATTTCCCCAATCGTGTACTTAAAATGCCCCAACACTATACATCAAGGCTTTATTAAATATTATTAACATAACCACCTCACTTTATTGAGTCCACAATATTCTTAACATGACCAAACACTTTATCTAGACAACAATAAGGGTCTACCTCAATCATTTTCAATTGCCCACCCGATAACCACAATGGAAGTACAAGAACGTTCTGAACCTAGAAGTCACCACCTTACTTTGTGGTTTGATATTTAACTATCTCTTTTTTTGCAAGCACTTATTTTTTAGTCATTGTGCTTATAAAGCTGCATGCCATGTAGGACATTTTATTCAAAGGATTGGCTTTGTTTGTCAACAACCATAATAACTAAAGATTGAGGCGATGTATATTGCTATGTGTGTGTGAGAGAGAGAGAGAGAGAGAGAGAGAGAGAGAGAGAGAGAGTTTTAAAAAGGAATTTCTTTGCAAGTGAGGATCACTATTATTAACTTGGCTCATCTTGAATATAACAAGTATAACTTTTGGGTATGTTTTCTCATTTGCCATATTTTATAGGTAATAACAAGGGTGGGGATATTCAGCCACTTCGAAGGGATAATGGTAGAGAAAGGCCATGAAGAGGCCACATTTTGTTGGCATTTGTAGCGTATTGGGACCAATGGCATGTGAGGGCTTTGAGCAGTGACATTTGTAGGCATAGAGTGTGCCTCTTGCACCTTTATCTAAAAGTACAATAAAACAGATAAGTAGTGGAGGTAGGTACAAGGGAGTTATATCCAAAGGGGTAGAGGGGGGTCAAGTTGTGGTTGCTAAAACACATAGTAGTGGGAGAAATGCATTTCTATTATAAGCAAGCAAATGCTTGACCCTAGGAAATGAAGGGCCGCCCCATTCTCATGTTTGTAATATGTTGTAACCTCAACAACATCACTCATTCTTAAATGCATGAAAACACAATTATTAAAAGAAAGGGGCAACCATATTGCTATTGTGAACATACTCCTCAACAACATTCTTAAATGTATGAAACACAATTATGTCCCCTTGCCCATGCTCTGGCCATGTAAACACTTCCGAAAAATGAGGGAACTATTGTGGGAGTGCTCTTCTATTCCTTTTGTAATTTGCCCTATAAAAAAGCAAGCCAAGAATAAGCAGGCCTTTCATCTCGTTGTGTTGGTGAGATTTAGTGAGAGTGGAGCAACCCTTTATTCTAGATTGGTGAAGTAATCCAGCTATGCATTATGCGAGGCACTTAAAGAGGCAGGCCTGAGTCAGATAAGGATCCTAGCTGCAGCATGCTTTCATGCTATTAATAGTTATGCCTCTAATGGGGCAGATGTCACTGAAATTTATGGAGTAAGATACTCCTGAGAGAGAGAGAGAGAGAGAGAGAGAGATGAGGCACATGCGTGGAGGCGAGAGAGGCAGAGGCATGTGTGTGGACGCGAGAGAGGCACGCACATGTCCTATAGTAGGCGATGAGGTGGTGGAAGGTGATGTGAACTCTGAGGGAAGGAGGAGGTAGAGGCTGAGGGAGGGTGCGTGGAAGGGAGGGAGAGTAATAAGGCACAACAACATTCCCTCGTGGGCAACATTCTGTCTCGTGGGCAACGAGGCAATGTTCTCGTGGAGGGGAGAAATGCGTGGGGGAGTCCTTTCTTAATAGTATTATTTAATTTAAAGCACCACCACCCTCCTAAAACTACGCAATCAAAAACCACTTTAAATTCAAAGCTTCCCTGCTGACATTCTCTTCATCTTCCACTTTCTCGATCTCCGTCGCCAAAGCCACCTTTCTGCTTCTCCATCGCCATAGCCACCCTCCTGCTTCTTCATCGCCGTAGCCTCCTCCTCCTCCTCCATACCTCTCCCACCCTCCTTCCTTTCCTCTCCCTCTTTCCATGGGTAATAGCCGTAAATCCAACCCTTTCAATGCTGAAAATGAACTCACTACCCTCTCCTCCTCCGTCTCCGTCCGCTTCTCCTCCTCTGACGCCTTCATCACCATCTCCATCCCCAAACGTAAAGGCCTCTGGCCCGGCATCATGCTCATCCTCCAGCAGAACGATTTCCAGGTCCTCAACGCCACGCTCTCCACCAGCTCCGATGCGGATTTCCACTGCATACACGCGCTGGTGAGGAGCTTCGTTCAATACCCAGAAAGACGCTTGCTAAAATATGTTTGGGGGTATATAGAGGGAGGAAGCGGTTGGAGAAAACGTAGAGATGTCTAGCTGTAAAATTCCGACCAATTGGAATTTGTTTATCTTTGGTCAGCTCCGGCGCTTTTTCTTGGTTTGGGCTGTCGATATGGATGCTGGCTGGTCTCGCAGCTTACGATTGGGTGTGGTTTTGCAGGTTCCTGACGACTCTGAAGTGGACAGCGAGGGCCTGCAGGGGAAATTCGAGGATCTGATTTTGGAGGAGCTTGGAATCCATCCATGCCGATCTTGACAAGGGCGCTATGGCTGCAACATTTTTGTAATTCGTTTGGCTTGCGAGTGTGCTCATCTGCTTCAAACTAAGGGTCTACCACATGCATCAATGTGACTACGATATATATCAAGGATTACGCTTACACAAGCAAAAGTAGACAGGGAATGGTAGAACATTTTTTTTGCAAGGGAGCGAGAATAAGAGGCTCTTGAGAAGGAACAAAGTCTCTGTCTGTTTTCTCGCATGCAAATGCCAGCGTCTAGCAGCTACACGCGACCATACACGGCCATAATTTGTGGTCGGAAGTCTTAAATTTGTATGCTACTTTTTGGGTGATTCAATATAGAAATTTCAAATCAAGGACTCAAACTAGCTGCTCGCTGCGTTTTTACCCTCGTTCCTTGTTAGCCTATGTGCGTGGTGCGGAGGTCAGAACAAGCTTCACGAATCGCATTTTCTAATCTTTTGGAGGTTTGAACTTGATGAATTATATAGGTGAATCTCAAACTTTTTGGGAGGTGGCATGCGGGAGTTATCTAGTCGCAATCGTATCGCTTGTTGTGGTTTGAAATCGCATATGTTGGTGAAGTTTTCTAATTTTCTAATCTGCTGCTCCAACCAAGTTCATCTCAAGACTGTTTCCCTTAAAACTTCTCACACAAGTGTTTGTACCTCCAACCGATTGTACGTAATTTGATGCCGTCTCATATCACAATGAACTCAGATCAATCATTCTTATATGGATTGGTCTTTAAAATATATATATATATATCTCTCTCTCTCTATCTTTCTTTTTTGGAGCATGTTGGGGGCATGACCGGATGAGTTCTTGGGTGAGATTTTGAATTTGGTCTCTATGTGTGTGTGTGTGGACACATAACTCGAAAAATCTCCGATTATGTGCTCTTCCGACTGTCATTACCATCCAGCTTGAATCATACACAAAACGAAAGGTGAAGCAATACTTGATGGTACCTATCCAAGTGCACATGTAAGTACTTGTGCTTGACAACTTGTATCCAAGTGCATAGGTAGGTAATGCCTACAACTCAGCTGACAACTAATAGGATGGTTGCCACCTAACTCTAGCCTACACCACAAAGATCCCTCCACCTACGAGATTCCTACTAGAACATGAGCTGATGAATCCGATAAGGTTTAGTCAATTCTTTAGTAGCCATATGTTCGTAAAGCTGATAGCATCCGATAGCTAGCATGATTTCGGCATACATGTGCTAGATCTATCTCAATTACAATGTTCTTTCACAATAATGTTTTAAAATACAAGGTTTATAAAATCAATAAGCAACATAACTAACAGAAGGCAATCTCTTGTAGCTGTGTGCTTGATCTCTCTCTCTCAATGACAATGTTCTTTCACAGTGCTGTTTAAATTTTGGAAATGGTGCTCATCTTGCTTGAGAAACACTCTGATTACCTTAAAACACCTCCTCCACTCTAAATTAAAAAAATTAAAAAATTAATAATTTACAGGTTACAGCTGATCATTTGTATATCTAGGAAGAGTGTCACCAAAGGAGCTCGAATGAATGGAAAATCACGTCCTTTAAGTAATCGAAGTTTAAAAGAAATAAAAAATACAAATATTGCAGTCTCATATTTGATAAAGTGCAAAAAAAGGCAATTTCACATTTGATCAAGCCCTTTTAAATTGCATAGCACAAGAGATGCTTAAGTGAAACAAAGACCATATGAGCAAAAATACAAAGTTTAACTTTATGTTTATTCCTTTGGGATGATCATAAATAGAAAAACACACATTTGTGTTTTAAAGAAATGTGGAAAAAAAAAGCTTATTGAACCAACATTTAATTAATCAACCAATATGCTATGCTCTACATGTGGTTTTTAAAGATGACCTTTAACACATAAAGTTTCAAAAGCATCTCCTATAGGTTACAGTAGCATAATACTTCATGTCAATTCTTATGGAGCCATCATAAATGACAAAAGAAATACATTAGGGGAGATTTGGTCTCAAAAGGGCCTCATAAGGAATGATTTAAGTAAATGGATGGATTCAGAACTAAATAGGCCTAGAGATTGGTCCATCACCCAAAAAAATGCATCCCCTTGGCCTTTGTTGTCCCTACTATCCCCCAAAAAGTGCACCTCACTCTCCCATTTGAGGGGCCCACTTCCTCCAAAAAGATGCCCCTCTTTCCTCACTAGGGTGGTCCCCCTTCATCTCATGGATTCCAAAAATTTGGAAATTTCAAAATGCCTTGAAATCCTTCTAAATCTCTCCCAAAACCATTCATATGCACCCACATCCTTTTGCAATGCCTAAATGCTTCCTCTTTTCACCACATTGTTATGCCCTAATATTAAATATTTGTTGCTTCTACTCTCTTCTTATTCTTATCGTCCTTTTGCCTTGTTCTAATCTCAAATCTTTTCGTTACTTTGATCTCCCAACTTCAAATCTATTTTCCATATCCCTCATAGCCCCGTTTGAAGATCTTACCATAAGAAGCGAAAAGACACCCTACACATTGAAGTTGCACCCCAATATGCTAAAACTGTTAATGCAATTGCAACAACGAGAATTTGGACAAAGAAACTACAATACAATAAATAGCAAGGCTAGGAAGCACAATATCATAGTAGAGCAAGTGGCAATCATAAGCACGTAGCAACAGCAAAAGCAAGAAATTGATAGTAGCAAAGCACCATCTAGACCTAGTAGCAAGGCAAAGCAAGCAAGCCATTAGCAAGAAGACTAAGAAGCAACATAGCGTGAATCAAGAGCAATTAGTAGCCACCAGCAAACAGTAACAAAGCACCATCAATCAAGATTCAAGAAGCAGCAAACAAGCAAAAGCAAGCAAGTAGGAACAAGTAGTGCAACATCAAAGCACCATCAATCAATGGGTAAACAAGTAAGAACAAATAGTAAAAGCAAGAAACTACAACTAGCTAGAGTAGAGAAGAGAAAATAAAAAGAGAGGGGGGATGAAGAGAGAGGGCAAGGGGCAAGGAGAGAGGTGTGGAAAGAGGGAGAGAGAGGTAGAGAAAGAGAGGCACTATAAAGGGAGATAGGGATTGAGAGAGAAAACCTAGTAAAGATGGGCTGAGGGGATAGAGGGGAGTGGAGAAGAGGAGAAAGAGCACGAGAGAGAGAGAGAGAGAGAGAGAGAGAGAGAGAGAGAGAGAGAGAGAGAGAGAGAGTGCTCACCATTTTTTGTGCACACTCACCAAAACCATCCCCAAAGAAACATTACACCGGCTATAGGAGTAAGGAGCATGGCATGTTGGCCTATGGAGCGCTAGCAGACTCTATCTAGTGGATCCTCTATGGGTGTACCTCCCACATTAGAAAATGTGTCAAGCTTGATTCTGTACATAGGAGATCAAAGAACATGGACTAGCTAGTTATTACGATCACATTAGTCTCAATGATTCACAACCTCACTTTACAAGGTTTCAATTACCTTTGATGCAAGAAGCATATGGAAAGCTCAAAGAGAATATGCACAATATGCGTGAAGCAGATGGCACAGAAAATAAAAAGCATGTTCTGTTGAGGATCCATCTCAACATCATGTGTTATCATATGTGCATAGCACTCACACATAAAGTGCTAAAAAGGAAAGGGTTGTAAACCCTAACCCTAAAGTGGTTTCTATATATTCATTCTTTTCAACTAAATCTAGTGTACACTTAGGCATTTGTGGTGTGCTCTCTAGCTGTGCCTTCTCTCCTCATCTCAACTCTTCTCCACTCCTCTCTACATATTTGTTCATGGTATCAGAGCATGGTTCTGCCTTCTGTTGAGGCACCATCCGTGAGAGATTGATCGCATGATTGAGAGTTCTTGAGTGGTTGCAAGTGCATTCCATTCTCTTCCATTGAGAGAATTCCCATCCATTCATTTTGTCCATTGAGTGAAAGGTTTCCACTGAGTGATAGAGAATTTCATTTATTGCATTTCTTTTGGTGAGAGAATTCTTGTTTGTTTGAGAGATTTTTGTCAATCTTTTGAGAGAGGGATTTTCATTCAATCTTTATGATATATTTCTATTGTTGAGATAAAGAGAGAAAGCCTACTGTGTGAGAGAGTATTGTGTTTGAGAGAAACCCATTCATTCATAGAGAGATTTAACTATTCGGAAAGCAAGATACTACGTTTTGAGAGAGGGAGAGCTCTCTCCCCTGTAGAGAATTTCTAGGTAAAGACCTCCATTACATCCTTCAGCAAAAGCAAGCAACAAAGCTGCCTATCAACTCTATCTACCACAAGCTTCACCAGAAGCTAAGATTGAGCGCATCTTCAGCCATTGCTATAGTGACTTCTATGAGCACCTACAACTCTGCAAGCCAATTTCCCTACAGCATCAACTATCAACGCCTACAAACAAAGGCGACATCAACATGGCCGGCTAACTATTATCTATAGCACCAGTCAACACACGGCTACCACCAATGCATCTACAATAGCCATTGACTGCAAACAACCATTAGCACCACACAAAAAAAGCCAACATCCACAAAAAGCCTCAACCGACAAACGAGTGACCTCCTACAAACGGTTGACTCAACTAGCTTCTCCAATAGCTCAAAAATGAACAACATCCGGCCACCCACGAAGCTCTACTCTGGAGGTTGACCAAGTGATAGCTGGTCACACAGTTCATGCATGCATATGACTTCACCAACCCAACTCCGCAAGTCACCTACCTAGCAACCTCCAAGCTCACAATGACCCAACAGCCACCTCGACTAAACCAGCCACCAACGGCTCCTGCAACATGGTGAACAACAGCAACACGGCAACTTGCAGACGAACTCCATCAACTAGCAACGAAGGCACATGACCTTACATAGCACACCAACCGGCAGAAGCCATAGCTAGCCACAGCTGTAAGGTGACACCAACAATTGCACCAATGATCTCTACAAGAAGTTGAGTAGACTCTCCTCAATGACGACTAGCCCAATAGCATTAATGAAAGCCGCAACACTCAAGCCATGCAACGTGCAGAATGGAGGGGGTGACAAAATCTTTAAGATTCCATCAGCATCTTTTGAGATTTGGTGCCCTTATCTCAGTAGCTGACACATGGCACAAATCTGACCGAGCAAGGGTAAGTCAACAAGCTTCCACGTGGTAGCCCAATCTATCATGTCACCTTATCCTGACATGTAGCAGTCTATCTGCCACCTCAGCACATCTGTCACATCACCCTGCCCATGCCAATAATTCCATGCCAACATTGACTAAGTCAAATTGCCACATCACATTGACACATCATCAAATGCCTTATCACTATGCCACATCATCAAGCCACATCACCCTACCACCTCACCAGTGCCATGTGGCACACAGTCCCCTATCGAACACTGTCACCTCTTCATAGGCATAGTTCCCCATGTGAAAACAATTAGCACATCACTGCCACATTATCATTTGCACCCTTTTTGCCCCTCCACCTAGATCAAGCCATATCTCTTGATCCAAGAAGAATTTGAGGTTGCTCCAAAAGTGAAAAAATGCTCAATTTTTTTGTGCTCTATGTGCTCGTCACATCACGCACTCATTTCAATGCATGTATCACACAATTTTTAGCCTTAGCATCAAATCCACTTCTTGCATGTACATATGCCTCTACATCGGCATATCAGACCCAACATCTAAAACGAACAAAGGAAATGGAATTATTTGTTGCTTTCATCACTCGACAGTTAGTCTAGATCTAGATCAGAGTCGTTCAGATCATCCTTAGAGGAGATAACTCTAAAGAAGCCAATCAAAGCCATGCCCAAAAATTCCCAAATAGTTCCTACTTGGAGTTAGTCCCTATGCTCACATGCGGTTTCACATCATCACATGTCTTGAAACTCGACAACCTTTAGTTCAATGAGCAGAATTTAGATTTTTTCAGAGGCATTGGCGGATTGTTCAGCAGGCAGATTGCACATTATTTGATTTTGCACTCACATGCCACCATTGTAATGCATTATCGGCTATTTTTATGGCATTGTGCACTTTATTTGAGCCTTTTAAAGCCTCTTGGTTAGTCCTGGCAGGTCAACGTTTGCTTGGGTGTAGCCAATCGTGGAACTATTTTTGGGGCCATATTGGGGCCGTGATGCAACGTGCTCCTGGGTGAAATTTTGAATTTTGTGCGGACCCGCACTCTCGCTAGAAATTTTTCTGATGTCATGATGCTGCACTGGCACAATAATGAGATGCAATCTATTTATTCTGAACACGACGGAGCTCGACACACGACAGCTCTGCATTACATCATGCATCTCTACACTACTTCATGCAACGTAGTCCGTGGCATGACCACTTATCATCGTGCAGCCTTTAACCGCAGCTTTGCCATGTGCCACTGGGCACCGCACCCATGTAGATCATTAAAATTCAAGGTTGTCTTGGGAAGACCACCACACTGGTTCTTGGTGTAATAATGAGACACAATCTATCATTCTGAACACTGCCATAACGTAGTCTCTTACCTGACCACCTATCATTGCGCAACCTTTTGCCCCAGCTTTGCCCATACAAATCATAGGTTGGCTTGGAGAGACCACCACGCTGGTTTTTGGCATAATAATGAGATGCAATCTATCATTTTGAGCATCACCTCAGCACAATCTTTGGCCCGACGACTTGTCATCGCCTAGAATTCAAGGTTGTCGCGACCACCGCGCTGATTCTTGGAGTTATTGCTCCATTACCTATTTTTACGTATTACAAGAGGAGGCCTATGACGACCAATGCACTGGCAAACAAAAGGAGATCTATGACAGCCACCGCGCTGGTTCTTGGAGTATATATTTGTGTACCAAGAAAAATATATTTCCTTGTGTGACCAAGAAAAATGCAATTGATAATAATGTATCTCCATGCAACCACAATGGTGGGTCGTTGGAGTTATTTCAGCACTATTTGGTCCTAAACCAAGGAAATTGTAGTCCTAGTTTATTGGTATTTTCGTCCTTGTTTCAATAAATATAAATGAGGGAAAAAGTATTCTAATCCACAACGGTGACTGGAGGCTCGGTGGTGCCATCTAGATAATCAACTACAATTCATCAAGTGAAAATTGAGCAAAAGAATTACAATGTACATCTACATCCAATAACACGTTATATAAAAATTAACAACTTATACTGAGCTAAAATTGAACAAAGGATCTTACATTTATAAAAACTTGGCAATTGCTAGGAGCCTTAAAGGCCAAAAGATTACAGCTGCTATGACCATAACCATTCAAATATAAAAGTTAACAACAGTGCATACCAAGAGCCTCAAATTGAACAAAAAGATATTACATAAATGTAATAAAAACTCAGCAATTTTTGAGAGCCTTAGAGACCAAAACGTTACATGTAGTGAGTGAAAAGATCGCTGAGAGCCTTAGAGGCCAAAAGATTACATCCAACCATGAGTGGTTATGAGCCTCATCTGAGCAAGAGGGAATTTGTACAACTTAGTATTTCTGCCAGCCTAGCTCGTTGCATTAAATTTTTTTAGGGAGCCAAAGGAGGAGACGATGGTGGAGAGGTCGAAGACCATGCACATTGCCGGGATTCAGGTTATGGCCCTCCCAACAAGTCGAGAGTACTCTGTTGTGAAAATACTGAGGCCTTTGTCGACGTCTAGGGGGAACCCATACAGCATAGCCATAAAGAGGCCACAGGTGAGCATGTCATGTAAGGTGGTGACATGCAGATATGGGGGGAATCCGACTGTGGGAACGAAGGGTCTCCACTAGTGCCAACATTTCTACTCCAAGTGAGTGCAATGCAATCACCTTATATAAGAAGGCAAATAACATTGGGATCACAATGCATCGAGGGGTGGTGGTAGTAGGCATGGTGAAGATGAGTGGGTGAGCAGCAGATGAGCAGGGGAGCATATGAGTGATGAGAGTTGGAGAAGCGAGCGTGTAGCAAAGTAGAGCAGGGGCGAAAAAGAGCTAGAGGAAGGGTCTGGAGCAAAGTAGCAGAGCGTGTGGAGCAAAGTAGAAGAGCAAGGGCAGATGAGAGCAATGTAGTAAAATGCCAAATGCCAGGGATCTTATATATTATAAAGTTCGAGCCACCATGGTGGCTAGAGCCTGGGGCTCCATCCATATTAATTGCAGGCCACTGCGGTGGAATCTTAGGTGCTCTTTGAGATGTAATCTATGTAATAATGTGTAATCTATTGAATTATTAATCTTCTCCAAAGTTTACTTGGGCAATGTTTTCTCAGCTATGTGACTAGATAGTATCCTTTGACACGCCAAAGACCATAATGTGAGACAAAAGATTTTGATTAGACAACTAATGTGAGATGAAAGATTTCGATTAGACAACTATTGTGAGATTGAAAGATTTCAATCAGACAACTAATGTGAGACGAAATATTCCGATTAGACAATTAATGTGAGACAAAATAGCTACAAGGAGGACATGCTTTCGTGGTGGGTGTATTACTTGGAATCGGCAAAGACGGTGAATATTAATTTCCCTAGCTATTGTTTTTTCTGTTCCTTTAAGGTACTTGTCAAGCTCATGATGTAGGTTTCTTTTGGCAAGAGATGATGGAGGCGCAAAGTTGTATAGAGCGAAAATACCAGGATGAAAAGGACCCCAAGTGAAAGGAGGAGATATTATGGGTGTACAAGTCGACAAAGACAAGCCTAGCAGTGTGTCATCCGAGTGTGTGAAGTGTTCTGCAATAGTTCATCAGACTAGTCTAAAGAGCTGGGAGATGCTTGGTTGCTATAGAGAGGTTGATAAGATAGTTGGGAGTTTGGAATTTCCTTGAGCCACAAAATGTTGTATTTTGAAAAAGTAAAAATCTTGCAGGCATTTCTTGGACTTGTGGACTTTCTCAGCTTGCCATCATCCTGTGAAGAGAGTGGGAGAGAAGGAAGGAGTCTCACTTGCAGCTTTCTCACATACACAATGGGGAATATACACAAAGGTGGAGGTTGAAAATAGTTTTCCTCTTCTTAGTTGTGAAAGCCAAAAGAACTCTAAGTACAAAAGAATAGGTGAACCCTATATGTGGGTCTCAAACCAAACTCAGCTAACTAAGGTGGCATATTAACTGAGCCACTAACTAGAGTACATAAAGATACATGTCATACAACTATTATTCATGGCCAGTGTACCAACCGCATCTACAGCTAACAAGTCAGTGACATAAATGCACAACGGTCACCCTAGCATATCACGAGTGGTGGAGCTCGATATCTCAACACTCCCCCTCGAGCTCAATCCCAATTCCTGCACACCAAGCAGGTCTCTGAACTTGCACAGCTTCTCTGCACCCAATGCCTTCGTGAATATGTCAGCTACCTGATCCTCTATGCTGACATAAACTAGATCAATAAAACCTACTAGAACCTTCTCCCGCACATAGTGATAATCCACCTCAATGTGCTTTGTTCTAGCATGATAGACTGGGTTATTTGCCAAGTGTATACTGCTCATGTTGTCACAATAAATGACAACTGGCCCATCTATAGACTGATGCATATCATAAAGTAGCTTATGCAACCAAGCTACCTCACATGCAGCCATTGCTGCACCCCTGTACTCAGCCTTTGTGCTCGACAAGGCAACTATAGGCTGTTTCTTGCTACTCCAAGTGACTGCAGCACTCCTAAAAGAGAATGCATATCCACTAGTAGATCGTCTATAAGAAATACTACTAGCCCAATCAGCATCAGTGTATCCATGCAACTGTATCTAAACCCCAGTCTCATAAAATAGTCCATACTGCAATGTGGACTTCACATACCTCAATATGCATCTAGCTGCATCCAAATGCGATTTCCTTGGAGCCTGCATAAACTGACTTACCAGCCCAACATCATAGCTCAAATTTGGCCTGGTAATAGTCATATAAATCAAACTTCCTACTATGGGTCTGTACATAGTAGGGTCTTCCAAAAGGTCACCTGCATCTGCGATCAACTTCACATTCTGCTCCAAAGGAACTAAAATAGGCTTACAGCCTGTCATCCCATATTTGGATAGCATGTCCAATCCATACTGCCTCTGCAAGAGCCATACCCCACTTGTGGATCTAATCACCTCAATGCCCAAGAAGAACACAGCTCTCCCAAATCCTTCATCTCAAACTTCTGCTTCAATAGCATTTTCACATGAAGGATATCTTCATCACTATCACTTGTGATGATCAAATCATCAACATAAATGACAAGCAGCATAATACCTTTCCCTGTTTTTCTCACATAAAGTGAGAAATCTGCCTTGGAAATCTGAAAGCCAATAGTGACAAGATACTGTCTTATCTTGTCATACCATGCTCTGGGTGCTTGCTTCAAGCCATACAAGGCTTTCTTCAACCTGCAAACAAACTCAGGATGAACAGCATGAACATAACCTGGTGGCTGCTCCATACAGATCTCTTCTTGCAAATCACCATGCAAGAAAGCATTCTTTACATCCATCTGATGTAAAGACCATCCCTTTGATGCAACCATAGCAATGACTGCTCTCATAATCAATGTCATATGTCTGTGCATACCCCTTGACAACTAATCTTGCCTTGTATCTGTTCACAGAACCATCTGCATTTTGTGCTTCACCTTATAAACCCACTTGCAGCCAATTGTGTTCTTGTCTTTAGGCAAAGGCACCAATTCCCATGTAGCATTTGCTTCCAAGGCATCCATTTCTTCATCCATGGCTTTCTCCCATTTTTCTTTTCCCATGGCTTGCTCAAAAGAAGTGGGTTCTGGTTCATGTATCACTTTGACCATATAGGCATAGTGAATGGCTGTAAATCCATCATATTTCAGCCTATCCACAGGATACCTAGCTCTGGTAGACCTGCACAAAATAGGTTCACTACCAGGTGCTCTCAAAACATCCCTTGTCTTCCTTACTCCAGGTGTAACAATAGAAGGAATACCCAACTCATCATCAGGGCTCTGTCTTGAGCCACTGAATTCACCATCCACATAAGAGTGACCTGCATTCGCATCAACCATGGGATGATCTACTTTCTCTTTTCCTTTTCGTGATACTTGCATACCACTATCTGCATTGCTTTGAGGAGATCCTCCTGATGTCAATCTGCCTATCCATGGCGAAGTATGTGAACCACTGCTAGAGGACACTATAGGTCCACTAATATTTTATGATTGCTGCTGTGAATTCAGTGCAACATTACCATTTTGTGCATCTACATCATCAATCACATTTACTGGTTTATATCAGTTGCTCATCTCATCAAAAATAACATCTCTGCTCACTGTAAACTTACGAGTAGAAGGGTTATAGCATCTACACCCTTTCTGCTGTAGAGAATAACCAATAAAGATGCACTTCTCAACTTTTGGATCCAACTTGGATCTCAACTCATCTAGCACATGAACATAGGCAATGCAACCAAAAACTTTCAAATGAGATATATCTGGTTTCCTACCAGTATACCTCTCCTCTGGTGTCATGCCATGTATTGCTACAGTGGAAGTCCTGTTCATTATGTAGACTGCTGTAGCAACTGCTTCAGCCCAATAATAATCTAGCAGGTCTTTTTTGTTGAGCATGGCACGAGATACCTCTCCACCAATATGCCTGTTTTTCCTTTTTGCAAGTCCATTTTGCTGTGGGGTATGACTGCATGAATATTGCTGCTTTATGCCATGCTCCTGCAGGAAACTTGCAAACTCATTTGAGAGGTACTGTCCCCCTCCATCTGACCTTAGGCATTTTATTTGCAGGCCTGTTTCTTTTTCAACCATAGCTTTAAAAGCTTTGAAATGTCCAAACACTTCACTTTTCTTTTTCATAAAATACACCCAAACTTTTCTGCTGTAGTCATCAATATAAGTGACAAAATAATGACAGCCTCCAGTAGATGTAGCTTTAGTAGTCCACACAACATAGTGGATTAATTCCAATGGCCTCTTACTCTCTTGAACATGTCTAGGAAATGGTTTCCTTGCCTATTTTCCAAATTGATAGGCTTCACATATCTTATGCATTTCTGCAACCTTGAACTTAGGCAATCCTGCAACAATATTTTGGTCCTGCATTAATTTAAGTCACTGTACATTAACATGACCAATGCGTTTATGCCATATATCAATATCTGCATCTACATTGGTCCCATGTGCAAACATTGCTACACTCAATTCAGGCATCTCCGCATCCAATGTAAACATCTTGCCCTTCTTCTTCCCTTTTGCTATCAAGCAACCTTTATTTTTCATATCCTCAACAAAGCATCCATGAGGATTAAATCTGACTTGCAAGCCCTGCTCAACCATTTGACCAACAGAAACTAGGTTCTTGGTGATATTTGGGACATGAAATACATCAGATAGGTATTTCTTTTTCCAATCTTGCATAGACAAAGGAATTTTACCAATATGCACAATAGGATGTGCAGTATCATCACCAGTCTCCACAAATCCTAGTCTTTCCATTTTCCTTGCATCCCGCATCCATTTTGCATGACCTGTCATGTGGTTTGATGCATCTGAGTCAACATACCACACATCATTGCTTTCTTCTACACTTGTCATAGAATTGGTCATGTGCTGCACCATAAACAGATGCTCATTTCTTTCATCACCCTGTCTACTAGAGGATGCATAATTGCCTTATTGCAATTTTCCAGTCATGATGTCATTCTGCTTTTTATAGCAGTCCTTAACCATATGACCCATTTTACCATAGTAGTGGCATTCAACATTGATGTCTGCATTTTGGCCTCTCTACCATCCACCATGACCTCTTTGGCTCCCCCTACCTCTAAAGTTACCATGTCCTTCTAGCATTTGAGTAGAAAACTTATTTTGAAGTTCCTCCTGAAGAAGATGCACCACCATTTCTCTGCTCTTTAGAAATTAGAAGAGCAGTCAACTCCTCAAAATCATGAAAATTCTCACGGATGGCAAATGGATGTCCAGAATTGTGCATAATCCTTTCCTAGACCATTCAAGGTCACATAAACTAAATCATCATCTTCCACTGGTGACCCAATAGAAGTAAGTGCATCTACAATCTTCTTCACCTTCATGTGGTAGTCATTAATGCTCATAGTTTCTCTCTGCACAGTATGCAACTCCTCCTTGAGTTGCATTTTCCTGGCTTGTGTATTTGCGCTATACATTTTTGTCAAAGTATCCCATGCCTCCTTCGGTGTGCTTACATCCTGAATATGCACAATCATAGAATCTAAAATACTGATAGACAGCCAATACATAACTTTTCTGGCTCTCTCATGCCAGCCTTTAAATGCCTACAACTCCTGTTGATTGGGAACATTAGTAAGAACTGGTTCTTGTTCAGCTCCAGTAATGAACTCCCAATAGCCTTTTCCCTTAAGGAAATTCGTCATTCTAAACTTCCATGCTTGGAAGTTCTTCTTGTCAAGCTTTTCAGTGACAATCTGTGAAAGAGCATCAGACGCCATTACAGAACACTGCAAAATATTCTGTCACTGCAAAAAAACACAACTTCTGCCTCACAAGGGCAAATCTGCAAAACTGATGAGAATGGTATTTGACCACACAGTCACTTCTAGTGACGATTATGCATCAACAGGCAATAAGAATGATTCTGTCACTCCCAATATCTCTGTGCACAGGCATACGATGTAATTTTTATGATAACTTTTCACCGACCTGCAGAACAATGGTCGCACAGCAAAAACAAGGCACTTTCCTGAGTGCCTGCGGGAAACTTCTGCCGCCAAAACGGGCCCCGAAATGGCCTCGAATCAAAAAAATAATTTCACTTCCAGCTTTCTCACATACACAATGGGGAATATACACAAAGGTGGAGGCTGAAAACGGTTTTCCTCTTCTTAGTTGTGAAAGCCAAAAGAACTCTAAGTATAAAAGAATAGGTGAACCCTATATGTGGGTCTCAAACCAAACTCAGCTAACTAAGGTGGCATACTAACTAAGCCACTAACTAGAGTACATAAAGATAACTGTCATCTAGCTATTATTCATGGGTGGTGTACCAACTGCATTTGTAGCTAACAAGTCGGTGACATAAATGCACAACGGTCACCCTAGCATATCACGAGTGGAGCTCGATCTCTCAACACACTCAACACATCCATGATCTATGGTGCTCATAATACCTGATTTTGTGTCGAGCTACTTACATGTTAGTACTTAAATGTTTTAAGTAGCCCGATGGTTGAAATCTAACAATTAAAGATAACCTGTCTAAAGGGGACTATTTTAGTATAGCACTGTGCAACAAATTTTAGGATAGCATGGTAGTAGTGCAGGGATAGCATGGTAGTAGTGTAGGATAAGTGATTGCTAGTGCGGTGGTTAGTTGCACTAGGATATTAACAACCACCAGTGCAGTAGTTTGCTTCTATTATTACAAGATGAATGGATTTGTGGATGTGTGAATTCATTATGGGATTTAATAAATCCAGCGTGGTAGTTGTTGGGATATACTAAAAACAAGAATGGGATTTACAAAAACAATTTAATAAAACCAACATGATGGTTGTTTGGGATATACTAAAAAGCATGGGATTTATCGTTTGGGATTTAAAAAAATAAGTGCGGTGGTTAGTTTGGGATTTACTAAAAGAAGCATAGTCTCGAATACATTTTCCATTTTCTAGGATAAGTGGAATGTTGTTTCCTTGCAATGAGACTACTTTTTCTTAGTACTATCTCAGTCTTCCTCATCCACTACTCCAAGACACCCCAAGATGTGCTCATGCATGTCTAAATCGAATTTGAAGACTCTTGCCCTTCTTTTGTTGTGGCACAGGTTGCATCTGGAACTTAATAGCTCTTACTAGATGAGAGTATAGAAATGTTTGTGGACTCTTATGTAGCAGTTCGTAATTGCGGCCTCTCTTGGATGTTTTTTTGTACCAGAAAGCTCCAACTACTACACCCTACTTCTCATAGGTTCTTCCCAAATTATCCTTAAATGCTTCCTCAACCTTGTGCTTAGGTTTGGTGCAATGCAATAGAAAGTATGGGTCATCTTCCTCGTCCTCCCCAAAGGCAACGACAACTGCAAAGTTATCCCCCTCTTCCAGACAATCAATGAGGTCATCGAAACTCTCCCCAAAATGTGGTGAGTCATTTGTATGTCCATTGTTTGTCACTCCATTTGAATGTAGAGGGAAAACTTGAACTCACTCCCATGTCTTCACAGTTGCAATGATGTCACAATCATCATGATCCCCTATGATGCACACACTGCAGAAATAAGAAAGTTCTCTTGTTTTAATCAGTTGGTTGTTTGAAAAGCCCCATATGTTGTGCAGACCACGAATTCCTTTAATTTTCTCATAATCGTGCCGGCTTCTCCTTTGCACTTCATCCACTTTCACTTCATGGAACACTCCATGTACTACACTATTCTTAAGGCTTTGTTTACTGTATGTTGAGTGCGTCCCTGTGGAGAGGTTGGCTCTAAGCCATGTTATAGCAACATCATGGGCATCATTGAGTTTTTCTTGAGGGCATGTTAATTGGTGTTTATAAACAGAGCTTGCTTAATAACAACACCACATCCATCATATTCACCCTTGCCATGGCTAGACCCAAAGAAATTCCACATCATGTCTAGACCGTTTGAACCTTGAGACAAAGTAGAATCCACGGGCTGATTTAAATTGAGAGGCAGCACCATCTGACCACACCCAATGTTGTTTTATATTTTCTGCATGGGGAATTTTCTTTTTCAACCATTCCCAATGCAGTACAAAAGCATGCTGCACAAATCAAGTGTCATGTTCCCTATACCTGAAATATAGAAATGGCATGTGCATTGCACTGACCTGGACTCCTGTGAGCCAAGCAGATCGGCATTAGGCATAGAAGAATCAAGCAAATGACTGTACGTGATATGCATAAGAATTGTTATCTGCTTGTTGTACCAGTGAGCACTTTGTATCTCATCTTGTTCTTGAAATGAATAATTTTCAGCAAAATCTATGACAGAGACAATAATGTCATGGGGAAATTTGGCAAGGCACATCTTGAACTGCTTATCCTGCCAGCAGTAGCTGGCCATGAAATTGTGAAGCACATATTTTGGGATGAATTGAACTACGTGACCTAAAAGATCCCTTGGCTGAGTGATCTTATATGACAATAGCCATGTCTTTTTATCGGATCCTTCAACATTGACATTTTTAAATCTCCTCCATTTTAGAGCAACATGGTTGTCTTTCCTTATTTCATTAGGATAGACATGAAATGTCTTCTTCTTTATCTTCAGATTGCAATGCTTGCATGTGCCACAAATGCATTCAATGTGGTGCCACTCACGGTTTCCCTTTGGACAAACTATTGGCTGCCATAGAGACAAGCTATAAAACTTGCTTTCCCTTACAACACATGATGAGGATCTAGGTAGCCTACAGACTGCACATTCATCGAGGAGGCATGTGCATTAATCCCCATGGAGCAATGCTCCAACATGACCAGATCTCAAGTCATTCATAGCTTGCCAGGCTAGGTCAAAGTCTATGTGTGTTTTGCAACAACAAACATTCCTCTCTTTGAGCTTCTTGATGTACCAAGGCTTACAATGCTCAAAGCTCCTCTGCCCAATTGAAATGTTCGGATTCTGATCCATAAACTTGAGATACAACTCCATCTGCTGACCGAACATGTGGGAACAATAGAACAGTGAGCCCCTTTTTTGCACTACTAAAGCAAGACAAAACACAATCTAATTAAAGTATATAATGAAGCAAAACAAATTTCAACCACCGCGCTAATTTAGGATAGTCACAATTTCAATTACTGGGATGGTTTAAGACAGTCACACAATTCCAATCGTTGGGTTGGTTTAGAACACATTTAGGACCGGGCTGGTTTAGGATACATTTAGGACAGTCACAATTTCAACCACCGGGATGGTTTAGGACACTATCACAATTTCAACCACTGGGCTAGTTTAGCCTGATGGTTTCAACTTCACATATTAGACAATAACAAGTATATTGCTTTTCATTTCTAAATTTCACAATCCGAAAATAACAATGTATTTCTTTTCATTTCTGAATTTCATGATTTCAATCATCACAATTTATGTCAGTAAAACCGCTTGCCATTTGTCTTGAACCAACACCGGATTGGTTTAATGAATCACATTAAGTCCAAGCCATCCCATTCTAGAAATAGTGGTATATGACCTGAATAGCAAGAAATTAAATTTAACAAATTTAAGTACTAAGAAACACAATAATTTCAACCACCAGGCTAGTCAATAACTAATGTCTGTTTAACCATGCTATTTCAGGACAATCACATGACTACTGATTGAGCTGAAGCAGCCACGGTTGGATGATGTTCCAACCATCGAGCTAGTTTAGTAAAATAACAATATATGCTATTCTATTGCAAAATATATTACTGTTACTTTCTGCTCAACCACGCCACCGGGCTAGACACAGCAACTAATGTCTGTTCAACCATGCCGATTGAGGACAATCACATAACTGGCGATTGAGCTGAACTAGCCTACGGTTGCATGATGTTCCAACCACCGAGATGGTTCAAGACAATCACATTTAGTCCAAGCTTGATTTAAGAAATGAAACAAGTAAACTATCCCAAAGCTCAATCACAAACAACCACCGGGCTGGTTTATGCACCACTGGCCTGTGTTGTATCTAGCATGTGTATGATGTGCTCCTCAAACACCTTGCGTCCTGTCCACTTTTTATAGATGCCCTTTTTATTTGGAGAAACTCTCGTATTTTTGTGCCAAAACGTCGTCATTGTAGCAATGACTTCCACACTTAGGCTATCTCTCCTTTTCTTACGTTCTATTGAAGCCCACAAACTTCTTAGATCGGGATGATTGTGCATTGCCATATGCTCTACGTACAACCACTGGAGCCATGTTGGTCCTTCTGATTGATAATATCTTTGACATTGTGTGCCCAAGTCATTTCTCCTTTTTCAGGGGACACCAACATAGCTAATGTCACCCTCTTTGCAGCTAGTTGATCTAAGCTGTGCATCCCTTTCACTTTCTGTAGGCCATTTCTTAGGTTAGAGAGCATCGTCTCTTGGGCGTGCATCTCCCGAGGTGTTGGTATGGTTGCTACTCTACGAACTTTAGGGTGCAGGCTAAAGCTTGTGAAGACTCGAGACTGGTAATCACTTGATGGCCTAATGTCTCTACCTTGAATGCTCCCACCAATCGTGACACCACAGCTCATGTTCTTTGATCTGACAAAAATGATTAAATGCGTGCATCTGCAACCGCTTCCTGCAGCTTCTCTACAAGGAGTCTTATTTCTTCTCTTTGTTTCTCCCTTTGCAGATGTTGCAAAAGTATCTTCCATTGCCATTTAGATACCGTGCCAGTGCTTTCCTCAACCCGCAATCTATTCCTTGTGCCTGGACTTGGTTTTCCAACTTTCTTGTCTCATAGCCTCTATCTACTTCTCTTGTGCCATGGTGAGTTGCATGTGTTGGAACACTGAAAGGAAAGAGTAGAGTGGACACAAAATCAGAATACTTGCATATAGAATGAAGAAGAAAGAGGTCCTTAAGTAGGCACCTCATACAAGGTCACTGACATCACTGATGACCTCAAAGCTCCACAATCATCTCCTCAATCTGCTCCTAGATTCACTCAATCATCCTATGTGGCTTTTCCACCACCTAACTGTGCTTGTGGGCACCTAACTGTGCCTCTAGCACTCACACATAGAAACATAAGGTGTGCTTGAGGCATACACCTTGAGATATCCCAACAAACCCCCCCTCAAGGAAATGCCTCAGGCTATGTCAAGGATACATCTAGTCTCATAGTTTCTCATGCCATCTCATGGTGGTCAAGGATTAATCTATGGCTAGGTTCTCATGCTAGCAAGGGTTCCCTTGGGTGTAAGGTAAACAGAAAGGGATATAAACAGACCTTCCAATGGTTATCTCCCCTACATGTACATGCACACAATGTCTGCAGGAGGTACCATGGAACAAAACATACACATGGCCTACATCATAAGGTGACCAGAGGTGTTTACAAAACACACACACACAACACAATAGTTTATTTTCATTCATTTTGGAGGACTATCCAGGCTGAGTACCTTGACATAAAAAGAGAGATCTGGAGCATACATAGAGATGTGTTTAAAATGCATAATCTTCATGGGATGCCTCATCTTGTGGAGGCAAAATATCCATGTCAAGGCAAGGTCTTACCACATGGGCAGTGTCTAGTGCCTTATAAGATGGTACTATGATAGAACAAGTGGATCTGAAAGTCATATCCTTCAAGAGAACAATTATCTTGTCATCTCCATAGTTGTGTAGAGAAGCATATCTTAGGTATCTGACCTTCATCTTTTTCTTGTACTTGGAGTCAAATAAAAGTGCCATGAGAGGGTAGATCTCTGTAGTTGCTTCCTTTTTGGCAACCATTGTTTTGGCAATCTTCAACAAGGAAGTCAGGTTGGCATTTTCATCCTTTGTAGCATAACAAGACATTGCTTTATGTTTTGGCTTTTCACATATTTTGCATAAACAAGCCATGAGAGGCTCTAACCCAAGTATTGGGTAGTGTCTTCTCTCTTACAGGGCTTAGAATAACAACTGAAATGCTTCAAAATATAAGCATTTAATGTAGCAAATAGTAGTGACTAGTTTTCAAACAATGATGCTACTTTTTGCATGCTTCATAGAAGTGAATGAAATAAACACTTTCTAATCACAACCAGGTCTAGCAAGTCAAAACAAAACTGAAGCAACACTTGTAGTGAAGTTATTGAAAACTTCAAAAGACCAGAAATGCTAGAGTAGCATTTTATGTAGCATCATTTTCAAAAGTATGTCAAAACTGTTAAAACTAGAGAGCTGAACTTGGAGGGCTCATATCACACTCTTCAAAGCAAAAGAAAGGGGGCTTTCTGAGGCAAAAGAAAGCTGGTATACCACAGTAGATCCTCTGGGAAGAAGAGGCGAAAATATGCATCAGGTCGCCTTCACCTTCTTGAACAAAGTCGACTGGTTTTTCTCTGTTTTCTCCTTCAATATGCAGCCATTGCTGCTCAGATTTCAGCACAAGGTAGCTCTAGGTATGGAGAAGCTTGCCCTGGAAGGAATTAGACAAAGACAGAGCAGGCGCAGAGAACTTGCAGGAAGAAGGATCGACGATTTTCGTGCAATGGCGACCAGCAGTGCGTTTTATACTTCAATTGCTTGTAGCCGTAAACTCGCCCCAACAAGAGGGATCTCCAGCAGAAAGGGCGTGGGAAATGGGTGAGAATCAGAGGAGAACAAGCTCAAGCAAATTTTTGGAAGAAGAGGGAGAGATGGTGAAGAAGAAGAAGAAGAAGATGATGATGATGTGGCAAAAATGGGCTCAAGGGGGATCAAATGGCTCTGATACCATGTTGGAACACTGAAAGGAAAGAGTAGAGTGGACACAAAATCAGAATACTTGCATATAGAATGAAGAAGAAAGAGATCCTTAAGTAGGCACCTCATACAAGGTCACTGACATCACTGATGACCTCAAAGCTCCACAATCATCTCCTCAATCTGCTCCTAGATTCACTCAATCATCCTATGTGGCTTTTCCACCACCTAACTATGCTTGTGGGCACCTAACTGTGCCTCTAGCACTCACACATAGAAACATAAGGTGTGCCTGAGGCATACACCTTGAGATATCCCAACAGCATGTTGCCATTGATGCCATGGCCATGATCAGTCCAGAATAGACCCAGAGAAGCTAGCTAGTGAGGCAAGCAAAGAATAGAAGACGCCTTACCTAAAAGAAGACAATGGCAAACCAAAGTCTGCACAAGGTCACGTCGAGGTGCGTGCGGGTTGCATGGCGTTTGCAGGGCGAGGGCAGGTTGCAGGTACTTAATATTCCAAGATTTCATGGGCGGGAGGTGAAAATTCAAAATTCACGGAAGTAGAAAAATTTTCAACCGTCGGTTTTCCCCCCTTCGACGATATACGTCAAGAGAATTGAATATCCCAAACAAGTGCAATGTGGCCTAAAATGCTTCAAAACTCAAATAGGCCAAAGGGCACACTATCGGGTTTGATGCTTTGTATTATGAAATGCAATGAACTTTGGCATGTGTAAGAAAATAATACAACGTCTATGCTCAACAGATAACAGGATCTCGTATGCAAGAGAGAAAACAATATAGTATGGAGAATCAAAAATTTGATTACTGTAGAACTGATACAATAGATGGCACTGCCTCCCAACCGTGCGCTCCTGTGAAAGAAGCTTCGATGGCATGCAGGAAATAGTAGAAGACAGAGGCTGGATGCTAAGGAATCAGGGTTGCTATAGCCAGTGATGAAATGGGCTTCACAGGCTTGCTCTTATATAGCCACCAGTCGTAGTTGGTTAGGCTCAATTGGGTGACCGACCTAGTTCGCCCAAAACGGTCGCGGTCCCGAAATAAGCCACCGACCATACGATAGAACTGGTGCACAAAACAAAGCAACTAACCTACGGTCTCCGTTCGGTCCGGGATCATCTGAGGCTCCAAACGGGCCCCGCAACCCGAGAGTGGGATGCCCTGGGAAATGCTCCATCTACCCTCAGTGCGATCAGTCAAGGGATGCCTTCCCACACTTGCATGTAGCCTAGTTGGCGGTGTGCCAACTCTATCTCAAGCCATCTAGCCATCAGGCCACACATGGTCCCCATCTGGTGTCCAAACCAGGACCTACCGGATAACCGAGCTACTCAAATGCCTTCTACTCATATGGGGGGCTTACAAGTAGAGTTAGCTGGTTCCCGCATAGGTACACAAGAGTGGAGCATTGATATCTAACAGCATGCTTATGAGCCATATAGCAAGCAAATGCATGAAAAAAGAAACAATTCAAAATTGTAAATAGTGTTGGATTTATTAAAACATCTTTGCACATGCATAAATTACACTTTTTCAACTTCTTCCATTTTAAGGTGAATCTAGATACCAATACCAACAACTATTAATGTTTTAAGACCACCATGTAGTAGTCCCACTACTTTGGATTTCAAATTTTCAATCTGTTTTGCTTTTCAACAAAAAAAGAGAGAGTTATGGAGCGTGTCCTCAAATGGGTATGCATCACTTTTGTACAACATTGGAGGCCCATTAGCCCATGCCTAATGTTCTCATTTAGGTGTGTCCTTGGGTTGAGGAGAAACTCACGTAGTGTACTTTTGAATGATTACTTGGTTGCATGTATGTATAGAACAAAATTGATGTTTTTTAATTAATTTATATATCCTATAGTCTTCAGGATGCATGCTTCACATGCAACATAGCGCTTGTAATGCTTTAAAGGTCTCGTTTCAAATCCTTATTCCATAATTTTTTACTCTCATGTTCAAGTTTGGAATGTGTACTATTACTTGAAGACAAAGTTTGCCAAATTCCGTTGAGCAATGCATAAGTTATGGGTCATACAAGATACCTATATACAAAAAAATCCCTCAACCTCACAAAAAATGGCTACATCCAAGCAAAAAATGACCCTAACATCACTTTCTCCAAGCCTTGTAACCGATCAAAATATATCTTCATCGCGACAATTCAGATTTCAATTGATACATACAGTGTTTTGCAATTGATTCACTCAGTGATTTTCACATCAATTTGAGAACTATCTTGCGCCATGACTATGACTAACCAACATCAATTTGGAGGCATCTACTAAGCTAGACAACTCCAACTACAGCACATGGAAATACTGCATGGAGACCATTCTTGTACTTCAAGACAATTGGGAGTATGTTGATGGGTCTACACCTAGACCATCTAATGGTTCAACAACAACTCCCACCATTGCCGCAACACAACCAGAAGGTTCTACACCTGCACCAATGATGTCCACATCTGCCGTAGATCTTGCCATTGCCCGAGCATAGGCAGAATGGGATAAGATAGACAAATAAACATCATACTAGGGAATTTGGAAAATCCCAAGTCCCATTTGCAAAGACCTTAAAATAAGGGCACAGTGAACCCTTTCACGCTTTTGTCAAAGCCCCCTCATGTGACATATCATTGAAAATCTTTTGAAGAGTAGTTTCTAAAGGAATATACTCCATGAACTTTGAAGTTTTGAGACTCCAGAGATAACAAAAACTAGGTTGAAAAGAAAATTCCCTAAGTAATGGGATTTTTCCAAATTCTCTAATATGGTGTTAATATGCATATTATTTAATCAAACAGAATGTGCAAGATGCCATGCTTGGATAACTCAATGCAGTGAAGACATCCAAAGAAGTATGTAATATGTTCATAGCTCTTTATAAGTCTAAGAACACATCCAGGATTCTCACATTGAGAAACCAGATCAACCAGAGTTCTCACAACAACAATGAAATTGGTCATGCTTACGTACTCAGAATCAAGAATTACAACAATCAACTCGCAATAGCAGGAGAGACCATGAATCCTACAAAGGTGATTCAAGTCATCCTCAATGGACTACAAGAGGGTTACGAGAATCTAGTCCAGAGTATTGCCATTCAATGGCAAATTCTAGCACTGAAGAGTTACAGTCAGTGTTACTTGGTGAAGAACTCAGGACTCATGCCATTCAAGCATGCAAAGGTCATTCTAATGATCAAGCAGTCATAGCTTCAGACATAGGTAAAGATAGAGGTAGAGGCAGATCATCTCAGAGAAGTGGTAATCATCATAATCATTATCAAAGTTAGCATCAACATCTGTAGCAGCAGCATCAGCATCAGTGTCAACATCCAAGAGAAAATCAGTCCAATAGAGGAAGATTTCAACGTGTCAAACATTTAGTGCAACTGTCATAAGTTTGGACACTATGAAAGAGATTGCCACAAGAAGTAGTATGACCAAGGAGGTTAATCTAGCAACAATTGAGGTGGAAGAGGAAATCATCACGATGGACATTCAAGTCACAGTCATTATGCCAATAAATCTCAAAAGGGGAATGCAGTTACCAAGTTGATCAACCAGATCAAGATCCTTGGTATATCGGCAATGGTCCATCATAATTTTTTGAAACTACAGTTTCTAGGAAAAGTTTGTGAAGCATGTTGCTTCAGTAAACAAAGCAAACCAATTTTGGTAGAACCACCTTTCGAGCAAGAGGTATTCTTGAATTGATTCACACATATGTGTGGAGATATGCACAGACTTGTAGCATCAACGGTTCACTTTATTACTTGACTTTCATTGACGACTACCACAGATATTGTTGGCTCTATTTTTTGAAAGAGAAATATGAAGTCTTTTCCATATTTCAAGAATTCAAACCCATGGTTGAGAACCAAATAGGCAGAAAAATCAAAGTCACGAGATCAGACAGAGGAGGTAAATACATGTCTTCAGCATTCAAAGGAGGTAAATGCATGTCTTCAGCATTCATGAACTTTTAAAGAAGTAATGGCATTCAAAGACAATTCACATGCACATGCTGAAAGGAAGAACAAGACTTTAGCTGATAGTGCTAGAGCTATGCTCAGTGAGAAGCATTTTCCGAATCAATATTAGACAGAAGCAATTGCCATTGCAAACTACTTGCTTTAATCGGCTTCCGACCGAACCGATTCATGATATGACACCTTATGAGGCATTCGCTCGATATAAGCCACATATTGGACATCTCCACGTATTTGGTTGTATAAGATATGCTCACATACATGACGATCATCGCAAAAAATTGAATGTTAAGTCATATAAATGCATCATGGTTGACTACAGTGAAGAAAGCAAAGCATACAGTTGTATGATTCAATCAACCTAAAGTTCATTATCTCCAGAGATGTAATTTTTTATGAAGACTCCGAATGGAAAACATCGAATACACAGGAGATGATCACACCGATCACTCAGTACCTACAGAAACAATTGATGAAGAAGAGAGAGAATTGCCAGAGACACCCCGAGAAGAGCAACAACTCAGACGGTCTACTAGGGAAAGCAGACCACCAGCAAGGTTGACATATGCTCAGAAAGAAAAAGCAATTCAGATTGAAACCACCAATTGTGCTCTTATGACTACCATCATGACTACAGAAGAGCCAGTGTACTTCGAAGACACAGTTGACAAGCCAGAATGGCAAGTTGCTATGAATGAAGAAATGAATGCGTTGTACAAAAAAAACACTTGGAAATTATGTGACCTTCCACCAAGAAAGAAGGCCATTGGAAACAAATGGGTTTACAAAGTGAAGTATAATCCGGATGGAAGCATTGAAAGGTACAAAGCTCGACTAGTTGCAAAAGGTTTTGCACAGCAATATGGTTAAGATTATGATGATACTTATGCTTCGAGAGCAAGGATGGATTCCATACGGCTTTGATATCACTAGCGACACTCAGCAGATGTAATGTGTATCAGCTGGATGTCAAGAATGCTTTTCTCAACGGTTACTTAGATGAGGAAGTCTACATGCAACAACCAGCAGGGTATGTTGAACCAAGGAAAGAGCATTAGGTTTGCCATCTCAAGAAAAGTCTCTACAGCTTAAAGCAAGCACCCAAAAGTTGGTACAGCAAAATCGACAAGTATTTTGCCAAGTATTTTGCTAATCTGAGATACATGAAGTCTAATGTCGATCATACTCTCTACTACAAAGTTCAAGGGGAAGATATTACTATTGCACTTTTGTATGTAGATGATCTGATTGTAATAGGAAGCAATGATAGCTTCCAGCAAGATGAAACAGGACTTATCTGCAAAGTTCGACATGAAAGATCTTGGACTTATGCACTACTGTCTTGGAATTGAGTTCTAGAGAGAGTTAAACATCACCTTCATGAGCCAGCCTACTCTCCCTCTCTCTCTCTCTCTCTTTCCACCTCTCTCCTCTCATCTTCCGCTCTCTCTCTCTCTCTCTCTCTCTCTCTCACTCTCTTTCCACCTCTCCTCTCCCCATCTTCCTCCTCCTCTCCCTTCCTCTCTCCCCCTTCCACTCTTCTAGCCCCTTTCTCAAATCTACCCCTAGATTATTCTTGGATATCCTATTTCCATTTATTTCATTTATTTTTCCTATGTTCATATGTTTACTGACCACACTTATGAGTTTCTTTTTGTGTCTTCTTGTGACAAGACTTCACATCCCAACAATTATCTTCTCCAAATTGAAGCAAAGGGTTCTAGTAGTTCTACTAGAACTGCTATCTACTGCTAATTTAGGGACTAAGCTGTAAGAACTAGAAGAAAACATAGGAATAGGAAAAAATTTACACACACTGTGTGTGTGTGTGTTCGGGGGGTGGGGAGAGAGAGACTCAAGGTGTTGTGCATGTGAGTACAATGTGGGCAAAGACGACGATGCTGTTCTAGCTAATATCTTCCTTGGTATGTGAGCTTCAATAAATCAATTTTGCATTAACTTGATTAGAACGAGAACACTAACCTAAATTACATGTAAACTTGACTACACAAACTTCACAATCAATTTCAAAATTTACATACTTATAAAACAGATGAGCTTAATAAAACTCATCCATCAAGATATGACACTGGCACAAAACACAAGAATTTTGAGCAGATTATCTTGATAATTACATAAACAGATAAGAAAACAAGTATTTTTAAATCATTCTCAAGCCCATTTGTCTACTTCCAAAAGAACTTTGTGGATTATGCAATAGATTAGTTGGAAAGTACTTACCAAATTAGTTAATTATAAAATGCATCTTTAATTCATAAAATCATAACTAATTATAGAATCTATGTTAATTCATCACAAAGCTCAGTGCGAATTACAATTGTCTTGAGATGGAGTGCAAAGATGAAAATACAAAAGGATAGATTGTATTCTTTGTATGTAGACATTTGTTAGTGCAATATACCAATATAAAATCACATTTTATTGTAGGTAGAACAAACATATCAACAATCTACATTGCATCAAATACATAAATGGTGGCACCCATAGTTGCAACTCCCTATGATAGTCTCCCCATTAAAGATATGAGGTACATCAATTTTGACAGTTCCATTTTGTTACCTCCTGCCTTCCATTTTGTTACCTCCTGCCTTCCATTAGCTGCAAGCATAATTTAGAGAGTATTAGAGACTTTGAGAAACCCCAAGATTCTCAAAATAAAATGGGGAGAGAAAACCTTACATTCTTCCATTGTAAGATCCCTTCCTCAAATTCTTCTCATCTTTTGTCATCTTCATTCAAGCACATTAATTTTGGTAATGTCTTGTTTTATTAATTGGATTTGTAATTTAGCGAATATATTTATAGCTTTCATTAGTTTTGGAATGATGCATGTAACTGTTATTCATAATTTCATTTACTAAGAAATGTGTTAGATGTTTTGTTAATTTTGGGAATGATTTATACTATGATGTTGCAATATTATGATCCTACAAATATTCATGTAGTTTTAACACCGCCAATTGCATTTCAAAAC
Source organism: Dipteris shenzhenensis (assembly GCF_047967505.1). Lineage (NCBI taxonomy): Eukaryota > Viridiplantae > Streptophyta > Polypodiopsida > Gleicheniales > Dipteridaceae > Dipteris > Dipteris shenzhenensis. Next base: position 44,530,916 of record NC_141599.1, read on the forward strand.
CATTCAAAACCCTTTCATTCATAAGAACATAATTCAAAATCACACTTCTTTTCTAATTTTGGAATGCCACTTTAGTAATAATACCACAAGATTCGAATTCCACTATACTACCCTTTTGGCTCTGTTTTGGAGACATTCACTCACATAACTAGACATACATACATACATACATGCATACGCATACTCGTCTTGTATTTGCAAGAGTTTGGCTATAGAGCAGCCTAGTTCACTTTGTTGAAAATAAAGGAGATTCAGAAAATAACTAGAGTTCTGCATTAGCCAATTTGATATTTTACTGTACAAAGAGTAATGAGGACACTCGCAACCACATGCTTGGAGAATAAAGTGCCTCTTATTCTATAGCTTCACAGCAAGTTATCAAGCCCTCATATGCGCAAAGAGACTGAATAAACCAGAGAGGTGGAGGTTTGTCTGCAAATAATATGAAATACCCTTTCCAAGCATTGTTATACTCTTTGGAGTTGATTGGTAAGATGCATTGTTATACTCGTGCAACCCATCCATTTCCAAAAACCACTCAGAGCCTCCACAGCAAGGGGGCACAGATTTCCAGAAGTTCTCGTATATAAAGACAGATCCAGTTGCTAGTTGCTGAACCAAAATCATCTCTAAAGCCCAATCTACATATTCAGGAGTCAAGAATCAACTTTATTTCAGCCATGACTCTAGGAAAAGATATGCTGTCATTATAGCTGACTATGTTGGATTGTGAAGATAGCATAGTGTGCTCAGTAACACACCACCAAAGACACATACAACCTTCTTCGTTCCCCCCCAAAAAAAACTGTGGCAATTTCTCTGGCAAATGAAAATGATCTGCATGTATTGATGCTGAAAGCTAAGATACAATGTTCTATGCTTCCAGCCCTACTTTCCTAGTTATGATTACCCTGTCTCTTCCTACACTGATCGACGCACATGAGATTCGGTGCTTAGCAAACAAACAGGTATTATCTTGCTCAAATCGATACTCGATAGCTGTTGATCAGAATCTAAAGAGCAGCATAAATCCAGCAGATCTGTTCGTCCGTATCTGATGCGCTCATCTGTGAGAAACCAAAGCATTAAGAAAAACATTAAACGAAGAAGATGGTATCCACATTCTTTACAATGAAATCATCGAGTCCATCCTTGCAATACAATAAAAAGATGAATCCTGAAGATGACCAAAACAGTACAGTCAGTTCTTGCTGAGCTTCAAACCATAGATTCGTTCAATAAACCAACCCCAAGGTGGTGGGGGACACAAGGCTCCAAGGGAAGAAGTCCACCCCACATGAAATCATACATACAGAGTTCACCACCTCTCCACACTGTCCAATTCTTCACTTCCTCTACCTTCCACTCCACTACTTTGCCGCCTCCTTCCCTCTTGTAGCATCCTCCTTCCATACATTGGTATCAAAGCGTATTACTCCTCACACACCTCTTAAACTTCGCATCCTTTGTCTGCCTTGGGCTGCCTGAATCAATGGTCGGTTCATAGCAACTGTATAGCGGCTACTTCCATCCAGTTTGTTGATCATCATCTACACCACATTGTGGTCCGAACAATCATCACAATCTACATAATCTATACACATCTTCCGCTTTCCATCGTCAACCCTTCCTCCGTAAGCTGTTTGTCTATAGCCGTACAATAAACCTGCTAGCTGTCCTACTCCAACCAATTCCACAAGCCGCTTTGTTCTGCTGTCAGCTGCTCTATCAATTCCCCCTTGTAACTTTGGGTCACGTACCTCAGATTGGACCTGAATTATCTATTCATACCTTAGGAGTCCAAGGTATTCTAGACATCCCCATAGATCCTAAATGCCTCAACTATCTTAGTTGTCATAGGTGTCCCAATCGTTCTAGCTATCTGTAATGAAGGCCAAAACTAGTCCAAGTTAGTAGGTTAGCACTTAGTAGTGAGGGGGCTATATATGACCACCTCACTCCCATTGTATTCACTTTTGGATGTGATCTCTATCTACTCTCCTACCTTCTTCCTCCTCCTTGCTGCCTGCTCTCTCTCTCTCTCTTCCCCCCTCTTCCTCTCTCTCTCTTCCCCCCTCTTCCTCTCTCTTCTTCCCCATCTCCTTCCTTGTTTCCCTTCCGCTCTTCCAGCCCCTTTCTCTGATCTGCCCCTACCTCCTTTTATACACAGGTATCAGAGCCTTGCTCTTGGCACCTGCCTTGCTCGGATGGTTTACCACCCACATGACCCTGGAGGTGCCTCAACACCCAAGGCAAAGGAATACATCACATTTCCTTTTGACCCTGGTGGCATCTATGATGGAGTATGTCCTTTTTATAGCAGGGAGCTTTAGTGCCTAACCATCACCTGCAATTTTGAGGAGGGATGGTTTATAATGAAGGGCAAAACTGCCTAAGTTAGTGTAGGTTAGGACTAAAAGGTGAGGGCACTATATAAGCCCACCTCACTCCCATTGTATTCACTTTTGGCTGTGACCCCTATCTATCTACTCTCCTGCCTTTCTCCTACTTGCTACCTACTCTCTCTGTCTCTCTGTCTCTCTCTCTTTTCCCACCTCTTCCTCTCTCTTCTTCCCCATCTTCCTCCTCCTCTCCCTTCCTCTCTCCCCCGCTCTTCTAGCCCCTTTCTCTAATCTGCCCCTACCCCCTTTTCTACATTATCACCTGATGCTCGATTTCCTTACAGCTTTCAGTCCTTCATGTCTATAACAAACCTAAACTTTTCTTGACTGCATTTATGGATTATTCTTGGATATCCTATTTCCATTTATTTCATTTATTTTTCCTATGTTCATATGTTTACTGACTACACTTATGAGCTTCTTTCTGTGTCTTCTTGTGACAAGACTTCACATCCCAGCCAATAATCTTCTCCAAATTGAAGCAAGGGTTCCACTAGAACTGCTATCTGCTGCTAATTTAGGGACTAAGCTGTAAATCTAGCAAGAACTAGAAGAAAACATAGGAATAGGGCAGAGGGAAGGTCACTCTTACTTGGAAGAGGGCATGAATGTACACCTCCATGGGGCCGGCTAGCATGGCTGCTAGATGCTGCTGTCCTTCTTGCATGTACAGCTCTCAACTGATGCTTAGGAAGTACAAGCACTCAATGAAAGGGGTGTCCTTGTATTACAGCTGAAGCCTCTTTTATAATTTTGGGACATGGGTGAGCAACACCTTTGCTTATGGGATTAGTACAACAGGCTGCCACATGGCAGACTCACAAATCGGAGTCACAATGAAGCTTAGAATCCCCACTATAAGTACAAGAGAATACCAACGTATTAACAATGAATGGGACCCCCATTAAATGACTACTGCTAACCCTAGCATGCCCTACTGTTACAATCCTCCCCTTCTTACAAAAATTTTGCCCTCAAAATGAAAGCAAGCAATACAACTGAAAATGAAAGAAAGGGTCCCTCATCAGGTAATCCTTTCCACTTGATGCGATACTCCACCATCACTTTGTTTCTGAGTATCTTGTCTCCATAGCCCAATATCTTTTCTGGAACATAGTCAATTTGACCTGATTCATCCATAGGAGGAAGCTCTGCTGCAGCTGGAATAAATGGTCCCAATGCCTCTTTAGTAGGCAACATGAAACACGGCTGATAATCTGAGTTTAAAGGCCAAGTCTCCCACCCTTTTTAGAATCTGAAATGGGCCATAAAACCTCTGAGCCAATTTAGCATTAGTGTTGCCTCTTAAAGTGGCATACCTATGAGGATGCAGTCTGAGGTAGACCCAATCTCCTTCTTGATATTCTCAATGCCTTCTCCGCTGGTCTGCATTTTTGTTCATAGGGGATTGAGCTTTGAGGAGATTATCATTGGCCAACTGCAAAACAGCCTGCAACCTGCCCACTTCAACCTTGGCATGTTGGTTGAGAAGGACTTGGTCTCTCATGCTGGAAGGTAGTTGGACTTGACACCCATATAATGCTTCAAATAGGGACATACCAATTGAGGTATGCTTGGTAGAATGATGGCAAAATCTGCTAAGCACAGCCACCTGTCCCAAGACTTTTGAGTATCAAAGCAAAAATGTCTTAGGTACTCTTCCACCCATTTGTAGGCATTCTCATATTGACCATCTGTTTGAGGAAGATATGTTGTACTTGGAGCCAACTTAGTCCCAATCTGAGAGAAGAGTTCCTTCCAAAATCCACTCATGGACTTAGCATCCATATCACTTATGATCTGCTTTGGGAGTCCATGCAACCTGAATATATGCTCCACAAACTAGCCAGCCACTTGAGGAAGTAAATGTGGTTTTGGTGGGAACTGCAAATATACTATTCCATCATTTGGCTGTAGTAGGAAAACCCACAATTAAATCCATACTTATGTGAGTCCACTTCCCCTTAGGGATAGGTAAGGTTGTACAAGGCCCGCTGGGAGTGAGTTCTCAGTCCTGTTTTGCTGGCAATGCACACAGCCCTCAACATAAGTCATGACATCTTTCCATAACCCCTTCCAATAGAAGCTTTGCTTCACTTTGTCATAGGTCTTGCCCAAACCAATGTGTCCAGCGATTGGTGAGCTATGCATCTCTTCCAAGAAGAACAAGGGACCAAATATACTCTATCCATATACCATAAAAGACCATTCTTCAAAGCATATTGAGGGAAATCTTGGCATTGTGGATCTTGGAGAGCCATGAAGACCTCAGCTGCTTCTGGGTACCCCAAGTATTCCTCTTGAATATCATGAATTCAATCCTTGTATATAGTAGAAATTGCATAGCATTGACATGACCATAGTTTGGATAATGCATCAGCTATAACATTCTCCTTTCCCCTTTATATTCAATGCCAAAGTCATAGCCTTGAATAAATTCCAACCACCTCTTTTGCTTTTTGGTTAGAGTAATTTGGAACAGAAATACCTCAAGGACCTATGATCCATCCACATGTGAAATGACTACCATATAGGTAGTGGTGCCACTTCTTGATTGCATGTACAATAGCAAGCATCTCTTTGTCATGAGTAGGGAAGATGTACTCTTTGCCACTCAGCTGCCTGCTTTCGTATGCAATGACACCATGACCTTGCTTGAGGATAGCCCCAATGCCCTTCCCACTTGCATCAGCCTCAATCAAGAAAGGCTTGGAAAAATCAGGGCTTGCAAATATTGGAGTTGTTAAGAGTGCTTCCTTGAGGTCATTAAAATCTGATTGAGCTAAAGAGTTCCAAGAAAAAGCACCCTTCTTAAGCAAATCTGTAAGAGTTGCTCCTCTTTTAGTGTCTAATAAACCTCCTATAAAAGGATGTCAATCCTAGAAATCCCCTAAGCTAATTGAGTGTAGTAGGTATAGGCCATAGCTTTACTGCTGGGGTGCAATATGTCCAAAATACTCAACCCTTTGAACCATGAAGCACGTTTACAAGGCTTGGCATAAAACTGGCCAAGGATTTCATGGAGTATTGAAAAATTGCAGGAGCATTAGTGAGTCCAAAGGACATCACCTTGAATTGATAGTGCCCTCTTTCAATCTTGAACAGTCTTGAACTCATCTCGGTAATGAAGGGGGGAAAAGGGCTAATTTAGAGACCCTGTAGAGGCCTTTTAAGTGGGAAATGTGGAGGGACTATATAAGTCCCCATCCACCCCTCATTATACACTTTTGATGTGACATCTAATCTTATCTCCAACCTCCTTCCTCCTACGTGTTGCCTTCACTCTATCTCTCTCTCTCTCTCTCTCTCTCCCCCCCAATCTCTCTCTTCCCCTCACCCTTCTCTCTCTCTTCCTCTCCCTCTTCCCCTTTCCTCACTTCTCACTCCTCCCTCTTCCTCTCTCTTCCATCTACCAATTCTATCCCCATTCACCAAATCTACCCCTTCCCCTTCCTTGCATTGGTATCATGCACCCATTTTCTGGACCCTTGCATGCACCCCAGCATGGGGATTATCTTGATTTCAATGATGCCTTTTCTGTGCCGTAGAACGCTTTTTTGATGGATGCCGGCCACCTTTCGGCTCACAGTTTTTTGCTTCTATGGGGGCTGAGCCATCTATATTGGGCCGACCTACAGCCTACAGGTATGCATCCGTTCAGTATTGCACTAGTGAGTATGCCTGGATCTGGTTTGAGAGTGCTCTCAACGGAAGCAAGAACCAAAGAGGGAGAGAGGAAAACAGAGAGCCACACAAGTTTTGGTGGGTGCAGAACCACCCTAATCTTATTTTTCATTCATTTATATATGTGTTTGAGTATTATACATAACTGGGGTAAAGGCACAGTGACCTTTAACCCCCACAACCTCCCACTTAAAGAACAATGTGCCTTTAAGGGAGAATAACCAGTGAGCATACTATCCAATGCCCATCAATACACGACAATACTCAAACCGCTGACTAGGTAGACTCTTCGTCAGCATATCTGCAGGGTTATCATCTGTATGAACCTAGACAAGCTCTATGCGCTTGTCCTCAAGTACCTCCCTAATGAAATGGTACCTGACCTCAATGTGTTTGGTCTTTGCATGAAAGACCGGATTCCGTGCTAGCTGAATAGCACTCATGGAATCACTATGCAATGTTGGTACACCTGTATGAATCCCCAAATCTCCTACTAGCCGATCAAGCCATATAGCCTCCTTGCAACCCTCTGTGGCTGCAACATACTCAGCCTCTGTGGATGACAAAGCAACGCACTTCTGTGCGCGAGACATCCACGACACTGCACCACCTGCAAAGGTGAACACATAACCAGAAGTGGATCTCCTACTATCCACATGCCCTGCATAGTTTGAATCTGTGCACCCAAGTACACGCATGTCTCCTCTACCAAAGCAGATGCACATCTCCTTGGTACCCTTCATGTACCTCATGATGCACTTAACTGCCTCCCAATGCCTCTTTCCTGGATTAGCCATATATCGGCTAACAACTCCCACTGCAAATGCAATGTCTGGTCTAGTAGCTATAATAGCATACATAAGACTCCCAACTACTGATGCATAAGGAACCTTAGCCATCATGGCCCTTTCCTCATCTGATTTGGGACTATCCGTATGACTCAGTTTCACATATGGAGGCAATGGAGTACTCGCTGCCTTCCCCCCCCATATTGAAACGCTACAATACTTTTGTAGTTCTAGGTATTTCAGAAATGGTTGGCCTTGGTTGAGAATCAGTCAGGTAGAACGCTTAAATGCCTACAGACTGACAATGGTGGAGAGTATCTCTCTCATGACTTTCAGCATTTCTGTGATACACGTGGGATTAAGAGGGAGCTCACATCCCCTCGTATTTCAGAGCAAAATCCAGTTGCAGAAAAGATAAACCGTACCATTCAAGAAAGGTTGCAATGCATGCTTTCCAATGCAAGTCTTTCTGGTGGTTTTTGGGCTGAGGCAATGAAGACTGCAGTGCATGTGATCAATAGATCACCTAGTAAGAGTTTGGATGGTGGTATTCCTGAAGAGGCATGGAGTGGCAAGAAGCCCTCTTACTCTCATTTGCGTATATTTGGGTGTGAGGCATATGCACATGTGCCAAAAGAGCTTCGAAAGAAGCTAGATCCTAAGTCTAGGAAATGCATCTTTCTAGGTTATGGTGAAAGTGGAGAGATGGGCTATCGTCTCTGGGATCCAGAAGCAAAAAAGATCATACGCAGCCATGATGTAGTCTTCAATGAGAAGAAGATGCATAAGGCACCCATGACGGATGTGGAAATGAGGAGAATCACTTTCCAAGATGTGAATCCACCTGCATATGTTGATAGACAGCAAGCTGCCTATGCACCAAATGTGCAAGAAATGGTACCACCAAGTACTCCCACAGGTATACAATCAAGGGTAGATGATGGATCATCTATTGGTGAAAATGATGAGCCAAATATGGCTGATATGCAGGTGGGACAGCAAGCTGAAATGCCCTTAAGAAGATCATCTAGAGTGTCTAGCCCGCCTGATAGGTTTGTTCCAGGGGTAGACTATGTGATGCTTACTGATTGCGGGGAGTCTTCTTGCTATAGAGAGGCTATGATGCGCGAGGATCAACGCAAGTGGGAGTATGCTATGCAATCAGAGATGAGTTCACTTATGAAGAATAAGACTTGGGACTTGGTTTCTTTGTCACATGGAAAGAAAGCATTGCCATGTGAATGAGTCTACAAAATGAAGGTCACAAGTGATGATGTACCTAGGTACAAGGCCTGTTTGGTCGCTAAAGGGTTCAAGCAAGAGAAGGGTGTGGAGTTTGATGAGATATTCTCTCCGGTTGTGAAGATGACCACACTTAGATGCATGCTTGGACTAGTGGCATCAGAGGATATGGAGCTTATGCAGATGGATGTCAAAACAGCTTTCTTGCATGGGGATTTGCATGAGGAAATTTACATGGTGCAGTCGGAAGGCTTTGAAGAAAAGGGCAAAGAGCATTTAGTTTGCAAGCTGAAGAAGAGTCTCTATGGTCTTAAGCAAGCGCCTAGAGAATGGTATCAGAAGTTTGATGCTTTTATTCGGTCCCAGGGTTTTAGGAGTGAAATTGATCACTACCTCTACACTAAAAGGGCTAAGGATAATAGCCTGATAATCCTGGCACTATATGTGGATGATATGCTATTGGCTAGCAAGAATACTTATGAGCTAGATGCATTAAAGGCCAAGTTGCATGAGGCCTTTGATATGAAGGATTTGGGACTTGCAGGTCATATTCTTGATATGCGCATCACGCGTGATCGGAGTAGGAAACTCCTTTGGCTTTCACAAAAAGAGTATGTACATCACTCTTCCGAGCTATAGCATAAGCCCACACTTTCCTAGTTGCATCATCAATGAATGTCACATAGTATTCAGCCCCGCCTAATGACCGTGTAGGCATGGGACCACATACGTCTAAATGCACCAAATCAAGCTTTTCAAACTCTTTTCTTTTCCTTCTTTTATGGGCTGATTTAGTCTGCTTCCCATAGAGACAGTGCTCACAAAATTCAAAATCAGAGAAACTCAAATGCGGTACATAACCCAAACGACATAAGAGTTTCATTCCATTCTGGCTCATGTGCCCCAATCTGCAATGCCACAAAGAAGTGCTCTTTTATGGGCTGATTTAGTCTGCTTCCCATAGAGACAATGCTCACCAAATTCAAAATCAGAGAAACTCAAATGCGGTACAGAACCCAAACGGCATAAGAGTTTCATTCCATTCTGGCTCATGTGCCCCAACCTGCAATGCCACAAAGAAGTGCTTGGCTGCTCGGTTATTGCAACAACATGATCAAATACCCCTGATACATGTAAGGGATACAAAGTCTCACACTTGGCACCCCTGGCCAAAAGCATAGAGTCCTTCTGAATTTTCCAACTCTGAAAGCCAAAAGTGGTGTGAAAACCAGCATCATCTAGCTGACCCACTGAAATAAGACTCTTGGTCAACTTAGGCACATGTCTTACATGTTTAAAAATAAATGCAGACCCATTTACAAAAGAAAACTTTATGTCACCTACTCCCACTATGTCACATGCATAGTCATTTCCAAGATGCACACAACCTGTCTTTCCACTATCATAAGTGGAGAACCATTCCCTATGGGGAGTAACATGGAATGAAGCACCAGAATCCAAAATCCAATCCTGAGAATATGCATCATCTGAAGTGGTAAGCAACTCTGCAGATAAACTAGACATGAAGAGAACGTCATTGCCACTATCATGTGTGACTGCATTGATCTCCTCGATCTTCACTTTTCCTTTGTCTTCCCTTGGACTCTCATCCTTTTGATTTGCACCCCAATTTGCATTCTTTTTCTTATCCTTTTACTCTCTTTTCAGCTTGTAGCAATCCTTTTTCATATGGCCCTTCTTGCCACAGTGGTAACACTCAATGTTCCGTGCCCTGGATTTGCTATGAGACTTCCCTCTTTCTTGGGACTTCCCCTGAACTGTGATCTGCCCCTTTGCACATTTAAGGCTGCATCCTGCTTGTTGCCGTCCATAGACTTCCGTCTAATCTCCTCGGCCAACAAGCTACCCACAACATCATCAAATTTCAGTACTCCACCAGGTGCAGAGTTACTAACAGCTGTACGGAAGGTATCCCATGAGGATGGCAATGAACATAAGAGAAATATTGCCTTGGTCTCCGTATCAAAATTCATCTTCTGAGCCTGAAGCTGACTGAAAATAATATTGAATTCATTCAAGTGAGAAGCAATTGAGACCCCTTCCTTCATCTGCAGCTCAAACAACCTCTTCATGAGGTAAACTTTATTAGAGGCAGTTTCCTTCTCATAAGTGGCACACAGTTTCTTCCACAAATCTTCCGTAGTCTGCTCATTTACTACTGTGAAATAAACTGACTCTGCAAGATGAAGTCTAATAGTAGACTTTGCTAATGCATCCAACTCATTCCAATCATCCTCAGACATATTTGCAAGCTTAGCTTCAATCCCTGCCAAGGGTTTAATCTGCTTCTTTTGAATAAGCACATTCCTTATCTGTTCTTTCCACAAAGAAAAGTTTGTCCCATCAAACTTTTTAATGTTGACAAACTCCTTTTCAGATATGGAAGAGGATGCCATGATGCAAATAAAGCCAAATCCCAAATGCTAGTGCCTGTAAGAGAGAATCACACCAAATACCAGGTGCATCCAAATGTGTATGTCACACTAGACTGAAATATCACCAAAAGTCAAAGCTCAAAGTATCAAAAGATGCATCTGACTCATGTGCATGTACTATGCATCCATATGAGCAAATCTGGCCCAAAAGAAAATGCCAACTACAATGGCAATCCAAAATGCCAATAAGTGCCAAATGACTCAAGCATAAACACTGTCCACTGGCATATGCATCAATAATATCTCATCCAAGAGAGCATAGCACTATCAGTGCATCACCTGCAATGTGTCAAAGCTGTCCCTCAGCATAAAATAGCATCCATGTGCAAAGCGTCTATAAAAATAGCATCCCACAAGATAATTTGGACCTATCAGCGCATCCAATAAGGACCGCAATGCATCCAAATGGCCTATAAATCATCCACTGCAACCCAATGCACACCACGAATGAGCGCACACTGCTCAAACTGCAACCAAAGTGATCTGCATAAGGTATGCTCAAGAAATCGTAGTCCCACGGTAATGACCGCTACTGAAAATAAAACCTGAGATGCCTCAAAGCATGGACACCATTGCATAATCGGACTCAGCAAGAAAATCTACAAATATCTCTCTTCTGCCGGAACTCCAAAATCCCAACCGATGAGTGAGAAATGGGAGTCAACACTTATCCACTGCCATGTGGCATAAATCTAAGGTTTCAAAACCTTAGAATGAGAAATGCATAACAGAGAGACGAAATCGAATACACAGAGATCTATAACTCTGAAAATCCTCCATCGAATCGCGCAAGAACTGACAGGTAGGGATTTTTGGGCATCCAAAACGCAATGGGACAAACGGTTTTGAAAACCGTGGTCTCAATCACTGGATCCAACACACAGACTGAAAAACGTTTTTGGAGACAAAGCTGTTTGTAAACTCCACCGGAGTGCGAATGATGAGCAACATAGAAGTTTTAGGACCTCTTGAGTCCACTGAAACTGACAGATTTGCAAATGGTTGCTCCAAACTTGAGTTCCAACACCCGGACAAAAAACGCAGAAACTGACACAGTGAGTCAGAAATCCAATGAAATGATCCCAGATTCAAGAATGAAGGTGTTTCCAAGCTCCTGAAGTGAAGTGGACACCAAAAGCAAGCAATAGTTGCCTCTACAAGTCAATACGGAGTCTCTGCCATCGAACGGAACAGGGAAAAGCTCAAAAAACGACTTTTTCTTTGAAAACACTTAACAGGCTCTCAAAACCACTTCGTAAAACCAAAGTGACTTTTCCAAAGGTTCCTCCAAGGTCTCTGCACACTCGGATGCAAGTAAAGTCACCCACAAAGCTTCCCACAGAGCTTCTCCTTCCTCCCACAGAGCTGTTGAGCTTCTACGCATTTACGCACGCTCAGCTAAATCACCCGGGCTCTGATACCAGTTGAGAGTGCTCTCAACGGAAGCAAGAACGGAAGAGGGAGAGAGAAACAGAGAGCCACACAAGTTTTGGTGGGTGCAGAACCACCCTAATGTTCTTTTTCATTCATTTATATATGTGTTTAAGTATTGTACATAACTGGGGTAAAGGCACAGTGACCTTTAACCCCCACATGGTTTTGGGTTGCAGGGCAGCTAGGAAAGAGATCAGTCCTCTTCTTAGACTTTTACCGTGCCATCTTTTTAGAGGGATGCTTTTGGGTGGTAGAATCAGAGGGCTGCATGCTTCTATGGCTCTGATAGTGAACACTTTTAGCGAGACGCAGCCTGTGCATTAGGCAGCTGGGATTACTATGCAGCAGAATGCTGAAAATGGGCAGTAATTGACCATGGATGATATGCTTTCAAAAGCCTTATGTTACGCTCTAGCTGAGGTAGCATGACCTCGGAAGAATCAGTCGACATTTCCCTTAAAGGATCTATATTTGTAATATATATTTGTTTGTGCTTCATGTAAATGATCGGGAGGGAATTAATGTCAAGGTCCTAGGTGAGGGTTGATAGCACCAGACTAGGTGGATCTAAGGCTAAGGGCCTAATGCAAGGAATGTTGCCTAGGGGCAAAGGATATTAATGCATCTCAAGAGAGGGGTGAAATGTTGCATTAGGAAGGCCCTGTGATGATGACATGTGGCATCTAGATCCATCTAGGGAGATGGGGCTTGTTGAAGCAAGAGAGAGAAGAGAATGTGGGATTCACGTATGTTTTTCTGATTCGAATTCTCTATCATCTTGTGTGCTTCAGCAAGGTTGGCTGGGAGGAAAGAATTGGTGCTGCTCCCATGATCTGCAGTAGGAATTAGAAGTTGTCTGTGACTTTTGGTATCAGAGCCAGGCTAGGAGATAGAGAGGGGACGGATTTCAATCTGACAGACGATGTGTCTGTTCGGTGGTCATCCCGCACTGCCTCCAGGAGATTGCCGGGTGTTAGGCGAAGCCTTTGGGAAAGCAGGTAGATGAAGATCGGTGTGAGCGTGGGATGCGTGAAGTACTAGGAGCGTGGAGCAATTCGGTTACTCGTGACCACGCGATGGACAGACGAGATCGACGCTGACCTGCGACGGACGGACGGGATCGACGCTGACCTGCGACGGGCGACAACGAATTTGGAGGGGGCTGTCCGTGACGACGAACAGCATGATGGCAGCGTAATTGGAAGCGGTCGTGTACAAGGGTGACGAATCGCTATTTGGTAGCCCTCCCGCACTGGCTATCAGGATTTGCTGTGTGTTAGGACTATTTGTGGGCTTACTAGTAGCTCGTGAACGGGGAGACCCTTCGACGCAGATAGCCCGTGACTGACGAAATTCAAGGGAGAGAAAGATCGTCTCGTTAGTGACAGAGCGGAAATGTGGGATCGTCTCGCTAGTGACAGAGCGAAAATGTGGGCAGACTTTGCAGAGAACATTTCGCCAGTTACGGTTTGAACAAAGCGATTCTGAAGGCTGTGACGAAATTGTTAACAACCAGGGAGCTTTCTTTGGCCTTCGTCAATTCTGTGTTTTTTTTCCGATCTTAATCTGTGTTGATGCTCCGCTTGCATGAAGAGGGTCTCGTTAATAATTAGTCTGCATGAGGGTTCGATGCTATAGTAGGGACAGATTATGCTTGAGGTTATGCCTATGTGCTTCAGTCAGAGTTAGTTTGCAGGAGCTTCCCTAGGATAGGGAAAAGCGCTATTTGGGATATATGCTTGTGTCAGAGTGCCAGTACACTGAATTGCGTCAGTTTGTAAATACAGTTTTCTAGCGGTGTTTAAAAAAACAAGAAAACAAAACAAAACAAAACACAACAAAACACCCATTGAACTAAATGGAAGCAGAAGAAGGGGCTTCTAGGAGGAACCCTGGTGAGTCAGGAGTCCGGCCGACCCAACAGGTGTCGCGCCCTGTAGCTCATACCTTATCTGGCAAGACTGCATTACTTGAGGATGCCTTGCAACAGTTATTAGCGCAGCAGTTACAGGCCAATCCAGGGCAGTTTGAACTTAGGAGAGCGATACACAGTATGTCTGCCAGACCTTCTCGAGAGGAGAAGGGAAAGGCTCCAATGGAACCGGAGTCTAGTGTCCATACGGTCGAGCCTAGGAAGGCTAAAGTACCAAATATTGCTAATTACAGGCCAGAAAAGTATTCTGGTCGGATGAACGACCGTAGTTCCGATGTCATTGAGACCTGGTTACACAAATGGGACGAGGCGTTCGCCATTTGTGAAATCAGAAATGACATCAAGAAGATCCGTGAGGCCATCCACATGTTTAGTGAGGTAGCGGATCGGTGGTGGATTAAACAACAAAAAGATGGTATAGCATCCACTACCTGGGAGGGGTTTAAAAGAGAATTCAGGAAACACTTCTTACCTCCTGACGAAGCATCCCGAGCCTGGGATCAATATAGGAACCTTCGTCAGAGAAATTTATCGGTGGCATTTCGAGAGAGTGTAATGAAGGTTGATGAACCCCTGCCTCAATCAATCCAAGTGAAAGATTTCATATTTGGATTGAATGATCGAATAAAAATGGAAGTTCGGGCTAAGTACGCGAACACGTTAGATGATGCAATAGCCATAGCCCTGAACTATGAAGATGCCAAGGGCAGCAGGCCAAGTGGGTTTGCACAGGTCGGAACCCAGTATGGGTATCCGAAGAAATCTGGGTTTAAGAAGAAATGGATTAGTAAAGGGAGTAGTTCTCAGCCGAGTGGTCAAGCCAAGCAGGCGAAACCAGCTGAAACTCCTAAACCAAGTACCACCATTAATGTGAAGAGGAAAGTAACCCCAATGGCAGCCCGGGCTTAGTCTAAGTCTCCCTTAAACCCAGAACAAAGGGAAAAAGCGAGGAGAGAAGGCTTGTGTTTTGAATGCCTTCAGCCTCATCAGTGGAAGGATTGTCCACGTAACAAAGATCGTCGAATGGCTGAGATGGTGATCTCAGAATGCGACGTGGAGATGGAGGGAAGTCCCAAAGCAAAAGAGATGCAGATTTAGCTAGCGGGATCTTCTCAGAGGTTAGTACCTTGTTTGTTATGTGTGTCTGTTGCTAAGCTAGTAACGAGTGCACCTGATAACATCCTATCTAAGCCCGCAGCAACGGGTTATACAACCTTTAATGATACGGAGTTAATTAAAATGACAGGGCAAGTGGCCAATCATAATGTCATTGTGTTGTTTGACTCGGCGTCAACTCACAATGTGATTAACTCCAAGCTCGTGAAGAGACTGAAATTAAAGACAAGTCCATCTGACTATGCGTATACAGTCAGGATGGCAGATGGAAGTTCAACTGAAGTATGGGACCAAAGGGTTACCTAGTTGGAGCTTCGTATTCAGGACTATGCTGAGAAGCTTGATTTTGAAATGACCAAGCTTGCTCATGCAGATATAGCCCTGGGTATGGCGTGGCATTCTAGGAAGAATCCAGCCATTGATTGGAAAAAGCACGTATATCAATTCAAGATGAATGATGTGCTTTATGTCTTGCGAGGTGAGAAAGATGTACCTCAGGGGCCGTTGGTTTCCGTGATGGAAATCCGAAAAGCTCAAGAAGAGTTTTTATTCCTTTGCACAGCATCGGTAGAGCCGGTTGATGATTCTTCGGCCCTCATTTGCTTCATGGACAAATTGCGATGTGTAAGAAAGTAATTCCTATGATCCGTCTTAACCTTAATCTTGCCACCATACAAGTAGCATGTAGGATAGCCAACATTTCCTGGTCATAAACATGATAATTCAATTCCTTGGCCTCAAATTTTCTGCTCTTGAAAGCTATAACTCCATGCTCTTGTGTCACAACCGCCCCCAGGCCTTTGCCACTTGCATCTGTCTCTACAATGAAGGGCTGTGAGAAATCCGAGCAAACAAGTACGGGTGCATTACTCAATCTTTGAGGTCCTCAAAACTGAGTTTTTCCTCTTCGGACCATTTGAAAGCATTCTTTTTCAACGAGTGAGAGGGACTTCTTGGCAAAATGTTCAATAAATCTCGTGTAAAATGAATCAAGGCCCAAAAAGCCTCTAAGTTGAGTGGGATCTGTGGCTGTGGTCAATTCCTTAGGCATTTGACCTTGGCTGTTGGATCCACCCGAATTCCATCCGTGCTTACTATATGACCAAGATACTCAACCTCTTTTGCCATGAAAGTGCAGTTATTGGATTAAGCATAAAGCTGATGCAACCTCAAAAGTTCCAGCACTTGCTTGACATGTTCGATGTGTTCCTGCTTATCCTTGGTGTAAATGAGGATGTCATAAAAAAACACCATCACACATTTGTAAAGAAGAGGCTGCACAATTTTGTTCATGAATGCCTCGAAACTTTATTGGTCAAACCAAAAGGCATCACTTTGAACTCATATAAACCTGTCTCTGTGCAAAAGGCTGTCTTGTGCTTATCTCCTTATTTCAATCTGATTTGATGGTAGCCTAACCTCAAATCAATCAAGCTTAGAGGCTCGTTTGGGAGAGACTAAAATTTTAAATGAAATCGTTTAGACTTCACAAGTAGTTGTAGCCTGAATGAAGAGATTTGGAGTACTTTTTGATTAGCTCTCTCCTTTAGTGCTAGCCTTCGTCATGACTGAGTTTGCCCTTTACCTTCGGAGTGCCGACGGAAACTCAATACGAAGACTTTGTAGATATGGATGCTCAAGTATGTGTGGGGGTGTGAATTTGTATGTGTGAGCATATTTTTTTAATACTATGGTCTACACCCACTATTGGGCGTTGATGACGTCTGTGGGGATGTCATAGTAGCTAGTCCCTGCTATGCGTGATGGAGTTTATGGTTTTCAATCTTATGAGTGAGTATTGTGAGATTGAAACTGCACTATGTTGTGTTTTTAGAGGATGAGTTTGGGAATGTTCCTGGATTCATTTAGGCATATATTAGTGAAAAATTGAGCACCCTTGAGTTCATCCAACAGGTCATCTATCTTGGGGATCGGAAACCTGTTCTTGATTGTAGCCTTATTCGAGTCTCTCTAGTCAATGCACATGCGGTATGAACCGTCTTTCTTCTTTACCAGGAGTACTGGGGATGCAAAAGGAGAAGTGCTATGAGAGATAAAATTCTTCTCAAGCTATTGTTGCACCTGTGTTGCCACTTCTTCCCATTCTACCTTAGAGAGGCGGTATGGGGCCTTATTAATTGGCTTACTTCCAAGCTCCAGGACTATGGCATGATGATCATCTCTCCTTGGGGGACAAGTGTGAAGGCATATCAACAAACACATGTGCAAAATTTTGAGACCAATTTTGCATATCACAGTTCTCAAAACGGTCCTGCCATTAATCATCCCTTTCAATCTGATAGTTTCAGCACTTTTGGCACCCATCAAAGCATGAAGGGAGATGGCATAGAGTGTTGGCTGGGCATCCCAATGAATTTCCTCTTCATCCACAGGAGCATTACCATGAGCATCCTCACGTGCATGAAAAGGCATAGCATCCTGATGCTCCACGAGAAAAGATGTAGTCCTACGACCTCGCATGCAATGAGTGGGATGAATGTCAATTGATTGCATACCATGAACATCATGATAGTAGCACCACCCGGATCAAAAGGAAAATCAGTTCCCTTTGTGGCCTCCACTATCAGGAGCTTCATCCAAATCTTGTGTTCTTGCAAGTTGCCATCTCATCATGAGAGGCATCCAAAGAATCTATAGCATCAACCAAATCCTCATCATCAAATAGCTTAATGATCATGCTAAGCTTGGCCTAACCACTGTTCTGCATCTTACACACATCCCGATGCTTAGGGGTCCATTTCTCCCCGCACTTAAAGCACAAGTTGGATTTCTTCCTATTGTCCATTATGGCTTTGGTATATTGATGAATTGCTGATTTTTCATTTCCAGTAGTAGGCTTTGTTCTTGGCTTGGCATCTGATGGCCGGCATAGGGCATCTTACTCCTTGAAACAGTAGGAAACCGTGGAAGGGGTGCTGCTGCAGATTTCCTATCATTTATTAATATCTATATGTTTTTGGCCTGGTTTGGTCAAGGAAATATAAGATTAGGCAGAGGGGACATTTCTTTTATATATGATGACATTTTGATTTTATAGGAAACTTTTCACTTTTGTTGGATTAGCTAATGATAAAAAAGAATCTTTAAGAAGAGACCCCGCGGGTCTTTAGAAAACCAGTATAGCTGCTTATGCTTGGGCACTGATGAAGACATAAGTCTTGCTTTGCTTGCTAAGTATGTCTTCCTTTTGTTTTTCATAAAAGTTTTTGTTTACCTCTCTTTTTTCTTTTTCTTTTTCCCTTTTATTTTCTGTGTAGATTTTTGGTCTTTAGAACAACAAAAAAATATAAATTTGTATGATTGGACTTATTCTAGTCTTAAAAAGGTATATATATATAATAATTTGAGAAAAAAGACTCTTCAAGAAGAGAGGGAGGGAAGGCTATTTCAAATTTACGCATGGTGATATTAGAGTGTTATGGCTGTATAGTTCTTGTTGTGCCACCAGAGTATTGGGCATCCTCACGCTTAAGGCTCACATTACTAAGAAAAAGGCATCTCATCACGCACGTCCTCAAGCAAAGCCCTGTAAGAGCGTAAGGTGTCACAGACAACTTCTAATTCCTACGGCAGATCACGGGAGCAGCACCAATTCTTTCCTCCCAGCCAACCTTGCTGAAGCACACGAGCTGACAGAGAATTCGAACCCTCTTCAGACATCAGCGTCCTCGATGATAAAGTCTGGGAACACTCTCCGCAACTGGTATACGGATTCCCAGGTAGCTTCGGATAGAGGCTGACCATGCCATGCAACCAACACCATGGGTATCTTCCGATTTCGTATTTGCATTGTTCCTCGGTCCAGGATTCTTGTTGGTTTGCGCCTCGCATTATCCTCTATCTCCTGAAACAAAACCAGTCACCTGTATGTAAAAATTTATTTAAGCACGAAACATGAAAAACCGGGTGCACCTTACACCCCTGTGGCAATTCTAATTTATAGGCTACCTTGCCTATTCTCTTTAGAATTAACCACGGCCCACAATATCGAGGTGATAACTTAGCACACTCTCCTGAAGTTAACGACTTCGAGTGCGAAGGAACTCTGAGAAAAACTTTTTCTCCTTCCTTAATACTCTTATAGACCGGTTTTCATCCGCATACACCTTGGCTCTATCCATAGCCTGGCGGATATTAGCTCTCGCAAGTGCTAGCATCTCCCGCATCTGAACTACAAAGTTCGCGGCACTAGGCACTTTCTGAGGTACTCCAACTATAGTTGGATTTGCTGGTCTATAACCATAGTTCAGCTCAAACGGACTAAACCCGGTAGAGGAATGTTTTCTATCATTGTAGGCAAACTCCAACAATGGCAATCACTTGTCCCATGTATGTTGCCTCAATGACACATATGCTCTCAGCATATCCTCTAAAGTCTGGTTCACTCTCTCCATCTGACCATCCGTCTCAGGATGATCCCCACTACTCATTCCCAACTCAGTCCTTAGTGTCTCAAACACCGTGGTCCAAAAATGACCGGTAAATCTGACACTATGGATCTAGGCAATCCATGCAGACAAAATATATGTCTAATAAACAAATCCGCTACTTGCGGGGCACTAACAGACTCTCTAGTCGGAATGAAGTGAGCCATCTTGGTTAGACGATCAACCACCACAAGGATAGAATCATACCCTCCTTGTGTTGTAGGCAGCCCTACAATAAACTCTATGGAAATACTCTCCCACTTACTTAGTGGTACTTCCAAGGGCTGTAAAAGTCCGGGTGGCTTCACCCGCTCGGCCTTACTTACCTAACACGAGAAACAACGTGTTACATATTCATGAATATGCTTTTTCATCTTTGGCCAAAAGAAATCTCACTTCACGAGATCATCATGTCTTCTCGACTCCTGGGTGTCCCGCACATGGGCTATCATGGCACTGTCGAATGACTCTGCCTGAGATCATTCTGACTAAATACTACAACCTTGCCATTTCTTTTCAGCATACCATCCCTTATGGTATATCTTGCATATGTTTGGCCTTTTCTGGATGCCAGGTCATCCTTTTTATTTTCCCCGGGTTTTAACACATGAGCCTTAGGCCATAAGCTCTGGACAAACTCATCCACCTTTTGAGTTTCTCTGATCTCGGTCATTAGAGCACTCTCTAATACCGTGAAACTCATATTGTGCATAATGCGAGACAACGCATCAGTAACCTTATTATCTTTTCCTCTTTGGTACCAAATCGTTAAATTAAACTCCTGCATGAGCTCTGCCCACCTAGCTTGGCGGCCCCTCGAGTCAGGCCGTTTACAAAAATGTTTCAGAGTATCATGATCCACATCCACATAAAACTCTGAACCATACAAATAATGCCTCCATGTTTTCAAAGCATGGATAACAGCATACAACTCCAATTCATGAGTTGGCCAATTCCTTTGAGAGGGAGAAAGCTTCTTGCTTTCAAAGGCTACTGGCCTTCCCTCTTGAAGGAGGACTGCTCCTACCGCAATGTCATGACAAGAGAAATGATCATTTAGTTAATTAATAGTCATTAGAACTTTATTATTGTTAGGCGCCAATTTGATGGTGCGGTTATATGTTTGTATTTATGATCGATCAAGCGGTGTAAATAGTTTCGCCAAAACTATGTAACATTGGCCAATGATTATTAATAAAGATGTGCACACACGTGTCTAGGTCCTAGGGGCAATAGGAAAGGGAAAGGGTGCATTAGAGTACATTGAATGGTAGGTGCATGGGTCATAGGCTAAGGGTAGGTGTAAATGGGAAGATGGAACTTGAGTGATCTCAAGGGACATTAATGAAAGGGTATCACCCTTTCATTGTGAATCTCACGTAGCATTCTTTCTACCACATTGCATTCATCCGTCATCTCTCTCCCACCTTGCATGTAGGTCGAAAAAGAAACAAGTACTCTCATGAGGACGCTCTTCCCCATTGGAGGGCCAATCGGCATTCAAATTCTGCATGCATTGCACACATTTGCATTTTCGAAAAGCGTGGATCTTCACATTTGGTATCAGAGCGGCGACGATCCACGAGTGGGACGAGAAGAGGGCGACAGTTGTGAACGACGGAAGTCGTAAGAGAGGTTGGCGGAAAAGGATCACGATCGACCGATCTCGAGGTTCTCAGACAAGGGGGTTTTTCTGAAAAATTTTGGCCTTCAACGGCGAACGGCGAACGGGGTGCTCTCTTTTTGCCCCCCCCCCCCCCCATGTGAATGTACCCTTAAACCGTGAGAAAAAGGGATTCCCATTCTACCCAACCGGAAGTCGGATCGGAATAAGATTTTAAGGGAGTGATCCACCCATCAAGTAACCCCTATAACGGTATCTAGAGCTCCAATCCGCTCAAAACAAGTAGCCCAAACGGAGCGTACCAGTTTACAGCAGAAATACAAGAAGAAAAGCTTCAAAGAGAAGGGAAAGGAGGTCATTTTAAGTGTTTTCTCAACACAAACGAAGCGGGAGTCGGATAAGTACCACCACCTCTACAACACTTGAAGTTTGCTGTAAAATAAACCTTCTTTTTTGAAATTACAGCAAGACATTTTCTCTCTTGTATTAATAAAAGGAAAGAATGGAAGGGGAAGGGACATATAACAATGAACTTATTCCTTTTCCTCCATTACCCCAAGGAGAGAGAGAAAGAACACCTTCACCCCCTCTTGAAGAGGATGGATTAGGTGAGAGTTATACACATCTTGAGTATGATAACCCACAAATAGATTTACAGCAGTCTCTCCTTCAAGAACCTACTGATAGGGAGTTCTCCTTTCGTAATGAAAGAAGAAATGAGACCAGCCAAGAACAAGGTGATGAGTTCACGCCTTTAACTCAAAACCCAATACACATGGATTCTAATCCAAGTGCAAGAGGAAGAGAGGAGACTCCTGTTGATAAGCTGGTTTTCCAGCTTAGCAATATGATTGAGCAGTCCATTATGACAAGATTAGGGACTAAGAGGACTTTAAACTTCGGGGATGAAGAGTTGAGTAACCCTTCTAAGAGGTTCAAATTCCAACCGCGAGAGAGAATTGAGTTCCCCAAATATGATGGGGCAAGGGAGGCTGACAAAATCCTCAATTGGATTCGTCATTTTGAGCTATACTTTGCCCATCAAGACAAGACCGAGCAAGAGAAGCTTGCTCTTGCCACATTGCATCTGCAGAAGGATGCTCTAATGTGGTGGTCCTTGTCACAAACAGGAAAAGAGCCTATTCATGAATGGGCTAAATTTGTGGAGCAACTAAAAACCACTTTCATGCCACCGAGGCATGAAGAGAACCTAACCTTTCGTTGGGAGAGGTTTAGGCAGTTCGATAATGAGAGTAATGCAGATTTTACAGCCAGATTTTGGAAACTCTCTCTAGAGTTACCCGAAAAGAGTGAGGAAGATAGGAGAAAGAAGTATTTAGCAGCTTTAAGCCCAAAAGTAAGGTACGAGGTTGAAATGTTTAACCCGACCACGCTTAAGGACCTCACTAAGCTGGCTGAAATAGCCGAGAGAAAATTGAATCCTCGTAAACCCTTCAATAAGGAGTATGGGTCATCATCTAAGACCAATAATATACCCACTTTTAGGAAACCAAACCGGTTTAAGAATAATAAAGGGAAGGGTAAAGCTCTTGTAAGGAATGTGAATAGCCAATCACGTCCTGGATGGGTGCCATTTCCTTCTATGACTGACGAAGAGAAGAGGAAGTTGATTAAGGAAGGAAAATGTTTCGGTTGTAAGAAACATAAGCCAGGGCACGTATGGCATAAGTGTCCCGTTCTCTTGGCTAAGATTGCCAAGACGAATTCAGTAAAAGGGAAAGCCAAGGCATCCAAGCAGGAGGGTGAGGCTTCTACCTTGTCACCCTCGAAATCTACTGTGACTATTGAGCCAATAGTGAATGCTGTCCATTCAGCCAATACCTTTGGGCCTCATGATCTTTTTAAGGTGTATGGATTCGTGAATGGACAGAGAATAGTGGTTCTCCTAGATGATGGATGTAATTATGACTTAGTAAGTGATAGATTGGCAAAATTACTCCATCTTAAACCAGAACCTATAAAAAACATGTCGCTTTCAGGAGCTTTTAGGGGACACAATGAAGAAGACACATCCATAGTACGAAATATTCCTTTTCGTATACAAAAATATAGAGATCGAAGGGATTTTCTAGTAGCCCCTTTACAAGACGTTGACATGATACCAGGTAAACCATGGCGGTATGATTTTAACCCTGCTATTCATCCTCATACTCATCATTGTTGCTTTGTACATAAGGATGAAAACATAAGGATCGTAGGGGATCGGAACGTGTATACAATTCCATTGATTACTCCTACCCAAGCCAAAAGATTGGTAAAAAGAGGGGTAGATTGTAATCTTGTGTATATACGGGATTCACGAGATCTTCATATCTCAAAAGAAGATCGGAAGAGAAATGAGTTCCTTAGAGCTTATGAGGATCGATTTTCAAGAGATGACTCATTCGAATTGCCCATGGAGAGAGAAGATGATCATGCCATAGACTTAGAGCCAGGAGCTTCCCCTCCATGTAGAGCCCCATATAGGATGAACAGGATAGAAATGGAGGAGGTAGAAAAACAAATTGAAGATCTGTTGCAAAAAGGCCTGATTCGACCAAGCAGTTCTCCATTTGGAGCACCTGTATTATTGGTTAAGAAGAAGGATGAATCATATCGTATGTGTATAGATTACCGTGCTTTGAATAAACTTACGATTAAGAACCGGTATCCGATTCGAAGAGTGGATGATTTATTGGATATGCTTAAAGGTGCTAAAGTTTTTAGCAAATTGGATTTGAAATCTGGTTATCATCAACTTCGTATGAAAGGTGGGCATGAACATAAGACAGCTTTTCGCACTCTCACTGGACATTATGAGTTTTTGGTCATGCCTTTTGGCCTAACTAATGCTCCAGCCACTTTTAGTAGGCTGATGAGAAGGGTTTTGCGACCCTACTTGGGAAAATTTGTCATAGTCTTTTTTGATGACATTTTAGTGTTCAGCCAGAATGAGGAAGAGCATAAGGATCACCTTGCTAAGGTGATGGAGCTCCTAAGGAAGGATCGATTGTTCCTAAATATCAAGAAGAGTGAGTTCTTCAAGACAGAAATAGAGTATTTGGGACACATTGTGTCTGCCGAGGGAATTCGGGTTGACCCTAAAAAGGTCAAGGCCATAATTGAATGGCCAATACCCAAAAACTTACATGAGCTGAGATCCTTCCTAGGGATGTGTAGTTATTATCGCAGATTCATTAAGAATTTTGCACGTCTTGCTTCCCCACTAACAGATTTGTTGAAGAGGCATTCCTTGTATGAGTGAGGAGAGGTTCACCAAGTAGCTTTTGAGGAGCTTAAGAGAACATTAGTGACTGCACCAGTGTTAACACTTCCGGACATGGACAAAGAGTTCTTTGTTGTATGTACGGATGCTAGTGGTACCTCGATTGGGGCAGTGTTGATGCAAGGAGGGCATCCCATTGCTTATGAGAGTAGAAAACTTCAAGGGGCTGAATTGAAATATATCACGTATGAGAAGGAGTTATTGGCAGTCATTCATGCTCTAAAGTTATGGAAGCATTATTTATATGCTTCTGCTTTCAAGATTAAGACTGACCATCAAAGTATCAAGCACTTGTTCTCTCAACCCATTGTCTCTTCAAGACAAATCAAATGGGCTGAATATATTCAATCCTTTGGGCAACCAAATATCGAATATCAGCCGGGAAAGGAGAATTAAGTAGCTGATGCTTTGAGTAGACGGCCCCAAGTTAATCACGTTTCTGTGATTAAGGAGAAATCATTAGGAGCAATGGTTGAAGCTTATCCTTTAGATGAGGACTTCGCTGACATTTATGGGAAGATTCAACGTAATGAGGTTGGGGATTTAGAGGCTTATTCCATCGTGGATGGATACTTATTTTTGGGACGTGCCATATGTGTACCCAAAACATTTCGGTATCTAGTCATGAGTGAGTTACATGCGAGTCCATATTCTGGACATAGAGGTATTAGAGGAACCATTGACAATATTGAGAGATACTTCCATTGGCCTAAACTTCGCAAAGAAGTTTCGACCTTTGTTCAACAATGTGACGTATGTCAGCGCATTAAATCTGACACAAGTAAGACTGCTGGTCTTTTGCAGCCTTTGCCTATTCCTTCGGAAAGGTGGGAACACATTACAATGGATTTTGTGTCTGGTTTCCCCAAGGTTGGTCAGTTTGAGCAGATTTTCACTGTTATAGATAGGCTGAGTAAACAAGCTCATTTTATTCCCTGTAAAAAAGAGTTGTCTGCTCCTGAAACAGCAAGGTTATTCATTAGAGAAATCTTCAGGTTACATGGGTTACCAAAATCCATTGTATCCGATAATGATGGCCGTTTCATTAGCAACTTTTGGACAGCTCTATTAGAGAATCTCGGAACCAAACTGAAATTTACTACAGCCTTCCATCCTCAAGGAGATGGACAAAGTGAGAATGCCAATCAAACCATAATTACTTTACTTCGAGCTTATGTCCATGACCAACCTAGAAGGTGGCCAGAGTTCTTACCCATGTTAGAGTTTGCTTATAATAACACTGTACATACTTCCACCAAGAAAGCCCCATTTGAAATCATCTATGGGCAATGTTTACCCACTCCAATAACACACTTGGGGGAGCGAATTTTTGCTGCTGACCAGTTTGCTGAGGATATGTCACAGGTTATTGAGCAGGTAAAAGAACATATTAAGAAGGCCCAGGTTCAACAATCCAAGGCAACCAATAAAAAAAGAAAAGAAGTTTATTACAAGGAGGATGATTGGGTTTTATTGAAGATTGATAAAAGAAGAATCAAGTCAGTGAGAGGAAGTACCAAACATGTCAAGCTAGCACCGAAGTTTTATGGTCCATTTCAGATTTCAGTAGCTTTATATCCAGAAGAAGGATCCAGAGCGTATGAGCTGAAGTCACCAGCCCACTGGCGTATGAAGAACATCTTTCATGTGAGCAATTTGAAGAGATACCGTGGCGATACTTCTGCGTTTTTGGATACTCAGCAGCAAGAAGAACCTGAACTTGAAGACGGGACTGAAGTTCTTACTCCGGAACAGATCGTATACCATAAAGAGAAGAGTACTCGTGGAAAGAAGAGATATATGTATTTACTGAAGTTTAAAAACCAGCCAGCTAGTGATGCACAATGGATGGAAGAAGAGTTCTTTACAGATTTTCCACAGATACTCGCAGATTACAAAGAGGCGATGCAATGGCAGAAGTAACAAGAGAAAGTGCACATAAGAGGAAGAGACAAGCAATAATCCAGAAGAGGACTTCTGCTCATTCAAGCAAGAGGGAGTGTCATGACAAGAGAAATGATTATTTAGTTAATTAATAGTCATTAGAACTCTATTATTGTTAGGCGCCAATTTGATGGTGCGGTTATATGTTTGTATTTATGATCGATCAAGCGATGTAAATAGTACCGCCAAAACTATGTAACATTGGCCAATGATTATTAATAAAGATGTGCACACACGTGTCTAGGTCCTAGGGGCAATAGGAAAGGGAAAGGGTGCATTAGAGTGCATTGAATGGTAGGTGCATGGGTCATAGGCTAAGGGTAGGTGTAAATGGGAAGATGGAACTTGAGTGATCTCAAGGGACATTAATGAAAGGGTATCACCCTTTCATTGTGAATCTCACGTAGCATTCTTT
The DNA here is from genome assembly GCF_047967505.1 of Dipteris shenzhenensis. Taxonomy (NCBI): domain Eukaryota; kingdom Viridiplantae; phylum Streptophyta; class Polypodiopsida; order Gleicheniales; family Dipteridaceae; genus Dipteris; species Dipteris shenzhenensis. The sequence goes on from NC_141599.1 coordinate 44,557,688, forward strand.
CTACCACATTGCATTCATCCGTCATCTCTCTCCCACCTTGCATGTAGGTCGAAAAAGAAACAAGTACCCTCACGAGGGCGCTCTTCCCCATTGGAGGGCCAATCGGCATTCAAATTCTGCATGCATTGCACACATTTGCATTTTCGAAAAGCGTGGATCTTCACACGCAATCCCACTTGCATCGGTTTCCAGGAACAATGGTTTCTGGGGATCGACTATTTTTAACACCGGTCCTGTGACCACAGCTTGTTTTATGGTGTTAAAACTTTCTTGTTGATTCTGTCCCCATATAAAACGTACTTTATCTGAGGTCAGATCAGTCAATGGCGATACTATTTCGGAATATCCTTTGATATGCCTTCTATAAAATTGGACAAATCCCAAGAATGATCGCAACGCGGTCAGACTCCGAGGGATTGGCCAAGTTAGTATCGCAGCCACTTTCTTCAGATCCATTTCTACCCCCTCTGGAGTAATTATGAATCCTAAATATTCAAGCCTAACCATACACAGTATAGTTTTCTTTTTATTTACATAAAGACTGGCTTTCCTCAAAGTACTGAACACTACTCTTAAGTGTTCACGATGCTCAGTAATACTTTTACTGAACACTAAAATATCGTCAATAAAATGTACTACGAACTTTTCGATATACGGACGTAGTAAATCGTTCATAAGCATGACGAATGTCGCTGGAGCATTGGTAAGTCCGAAGGGCATTACCAAAAACTCATAATGACCAAACCTGCTTCTGAAAGCGGTTTTATGCACATTCTCGGCTCTAATCCGGATCTGATGGTAGCCACACTTAAGATCTAACTTACTGAAAATCACGGCTCCATGTAATGCATCTAGCAAATCATCAATCCGAGCCATCGGATACCTGTGCTTAACATTGATATTATTCAATGCTCTGTAATCTATACAGAGGTGAAACGTATCATCCTTTTTCTTCTTTAATATCACTGGCGAAGCAAAAGGTGAGAAACTTGGTTGAATCTGTCCCAACTTGAGGTATTCTTCCACACACCTCCGCCTCTTCAGTAAAACTCATTCTATAGGGAGGTCTATTTACAAGTTCTGCCCCCGGAATCAGTTCAATCTTATGCTGAACATTCCGCTCTGGAGGTAACGCATAAGGTAATTCATCCCTAAAACATTCAGAGAACTCCTCTGTTATAAGATTAGCCAGCTTGGCCATCTCACCACATTGCGTAACATCAGTGCTATGGTTGGTTGTAGTTCAGTCCTACGATTTTGACATTGAGTACAGGAAGGGGAAAGAAAATGTGGTTGCCGATGCCTTGTCTAGAATGTGGGCTTCTAGTTTATCTACTATTTCCACCATCTATTAGGAACGGATTCATGGGATTCAAGAAGAATATATGCAAAATTCAGTTATAGGAGCCTTCAAGCCAAGGGCATGCTGAATTTAAGCTGCATAATGGGTTGTTGTACTGCAATGATATAATTTATCTTGTGCCAGACTCCAAGTATAGACTTTTGGTTACAAAATGCACTCATCTCCTATGGCAAGGCATGTGGGTATCACTAAGACATATGAAAAGATCAAACAGAGCTTCATCTAGGATGGCATGTGGCGGGATGTGCTTACATACGTCATTGAATGCTTGCCTTGCCAACATAGACATGGATTTCATCACAGGGTTGCCTTGTACAGAGAGGGGATGGGATAGCAATTACGTGGATAGATTGACAAAACACCCGGTATTCAGCATCACAGGTTGCTAGGCAATTTATTGAGCAAGTTTTTAAGCATCGTGGCTTCCTTCAAGAAATTGTCAGTGACAGAGATGCACAATTTATGGGTCACTTTTGACACGAGTTATTCACAGCAGTGGGTACTCTCCTCACACCTAGCACTGCTTATCACCCTAAGATGGATGGATAGTCAAAAAGCGTGAACAAATGGGTGGGGGAATACTTGAGGCACTTTTGTCATGATACACAAAGGTCCTAGGATAAGCGGTTGGCTCTTGCTGAATTTTATTGCAACAGTACCAAGCACCTTTCTATTGGCATGAGCCCTTTTGAAGCAATATATACCTAGATGAATCCAGGAGCATTCCCAAACTCCTTTTGAAGCAATGTATAAATGCAAGGTTGGGATGCCGCCTTTTATTTCAGACATGGCTGTGAAAAATCAGCAAGCAAGAAGTGACTCGGACAGAATGGATGCCCTTCTACAATTGGCTAAGAAGAAATGCAAGATGCCAAGCCAAGCAGAAGAAGTATGCGGATGAATGCAGGAGGTATCTGTCTTTTGAAGAAGGAGATTATGTGCATTTACGCCTCCATAAGAACCCTTATGCCTTGCTGAAGGGTAACACCAACACGAAGCTTGCTCACAGGTATTACGGTCCCTACAAGATCATCTGCAAAGTTGGAGAGGTGGCATATGAGTTGTAGCTCCCTAGTACCTCCAAGATTCATAATGTTTTCCATGTGTCCTTCCTAAAGCCACATGTAGGACAGCATGTCCAAGCTCTTCCTGAAAGAAAGAAAGAAAGAAAGTTTATTAAAGTCTTCGGGAGACCGTGAAGGTCTATGAGACTAAAGATAACTGATACAATGAGCATAACGGTGAGCTACCACCTATGGATGAGGGGGGTTCACATCCTCTATGTCCCGGAGCGCATCATGGGTTTCAGAGACCAACTTTGAAACAAGGTCTACATAGAGTATCTTATCAAGTGGCGGGGACTCCCTGAGGAAGAGAATTCATGGCAGCCAGAAAGCATTGTCAAGGACCACCCCTATCTCCTACCTGGCTGATTAGTTGTTGCTGTTTGCTGCACTTGGACAACCAGGATGTAAAATTTTGAGGGCAAAATTCTATGGGAAGAAATGGCTGTAATGAACGGGGAAAAAGGGCTAATTTAGAGACCCTTTAGAGGCCTTTTAGATGGGAAATGTGGATGGACTATATAAGTCCCCATCCACCCCTCATTGACATCTAATCTTATTTCCAACCTCCTTCCTCCTACATGTTGCCTTCACTCTCTCTCTCTCTCTCTCTCTCTCTCTCTCTCTCTCTCTCTCTCCCCAATTTCTCTCTTCCCCTCACCCTTCTCTCTCTCTTCCTCTCCCTCTTCCCCTTTCCTCCCTTCCCACTCCTCCTCTCTCTTCCTCTCTCTTCCCTCTGCCAATTCTATCCCCTTTCACTAAACCTGCCCCTCCTTCCTTGATCCTTATTTGGTGGTACCCCGACCTATAAGGTCAATCTTGGAAAAGTACTTGGACCCTTTGAGTTCATCAAGCAAGTCATCCACCCTTGGAATTGGAAATATGTTTTTGACACTCATTCTGTTCAACTCCCTATAGTCAATGCATAGCCTGAAAGTACCATCTTCCTTCTTGAACAATAAAACTGGAGATGCAAAAGGTGATTGATTAAAGGTAATGAATCACTTATCCAAAAGCTTCTAGATCTCCTCTTTTTCCACTTTGGACGAAAGGTCTCCATCCCTCTTCTAAATGTATAGCATGGCCCACATCTCTTTTTGAGGGAAGACTTGGTGGAGGGTCTGTGAATATACCCTGATATTGCATCAGCAATTCCAGCATGTCTTCATCATCCACCTTGAAGATCTTACCAGATTTTGAGTGCTGTCTTCCTCAAGCTTTAGGGCAAATATACTAACTTCCTTTTTGAGAAGCCTCCTGAGTTGCTTGGCTAATATCTTCTGTAATTTATGAGATGGAACTCCAGGTAGAGAACATCCTTGCCCATATCTAGGAAGGTCAAGGTCAGGTCCTGCAAATTCATTGTAAATCTTCCTAGGGTCCTGAGCCAATCACAGCCAAGTATTATGTCAATAGGCCCAAATCCAAAGCAAAGAGATTAATAGTAGATGAGTATTCTGAGGAGAACAGATCCTTTGACTTGTGGTAAAGGTGCCATTGGAATGAGCAGCCCCACAACCTTCAAGATTAAGGGCCAGATAAAGAGCAGAGATGCCTACATTCTAGTGGATAGTGGAAGCTCTCATAGCTTCATAAACTCAAAGTCTATCCATTCCTTGAGGCTGCCAGTGGATGAATTACCTCACAGCCTAAAGGTAGAAGTGGCTATTCAAAGCATAGGTGGATATGGAATACAACTCTGGCTGAGTGTCCCACAAAACCTCCTCATCACTCACAGCCCCATTACCATCAGCATCCCTGCAAGGCTCACAACAATCAAAAGAGGCCTCAAGAAGTAAGAACTATGACGACCTGCTGTTGCAGAGGAGCTGTGTATCTGCTGTGAGGAATAGAGATGAGAAGCAGAGGATGATTAGATTTATAAATGGGTTGCAGTCATCAATTGCCTCAAATGTTTTGGTGTCTATACCCAAATGGGTTGCAGTCATCAATTGCCTCAAATGTTTTGCAGAGGAGCTGTGTATCTGCTGTAAGGAATAGAGATGAGAAGCAGAGGATGATTAGATTTATAAATGGGTTGCAGTCATCAATTGCCTCAAATGTTTTGGTGTCTATACCCAAGTCTTTGGATGAAGTTTTGAACTAGGTCATACCATTGACACACAAACTGATCAACAATTAGAGGGGAGAGGAATGTAATCACCATTTCATGTTTGAATTCTTCCCATGTGGCCAAATGTAGTACTGCAAACTGAATTTTGGCAGCCTCACTTCTTGGGCTTGATTTAAAGTAGTCTTCCATATACCTCTGTAAGACTAGAATATGTCCAATCATACAAATTTAGATTTTTTGTTGTTCTAAAAACCAAAAATCTACACAGAAAATAAAAGAAAAAATGAAAGAGAAGAAAAGGTGGTAAACAAAAACCTTTATGAAAAACAAAAGGAAGACATACTTAGCAAGCAAAGCAACACTCATGTCGTCATCAGTGCCCAAGCATAAGCAGCTATACTGGGTTTCTAAAGACCCGAGGAGTCTCTTGGGCAAACCCAGTGCTTACTAAAATATGTCAAATAGAGTAGTCTTCCAGCTTACTTATCCATTCTTGCAGCTCATTGGGTGAGTTAGACTATCCTTGGAACTTCTAAAGGACAATCTTGTCCTTGTAGTTCTTGCCTAATCCTGACCCTTGTCCAATTTCCTTTTGAACATCACCTTGAGTAGCCTACACAAACTGAGTAAAGGTCATGGCTTCTCTCACCTCAGGGTCTAATTGAATTGTAGGCCAACAATTGTAAAGTCAAGAATTCACCTCTCTTCAAGGAGGCATGATACACTTTGGATGGGCTGAGCACACCATCAAGACCTGTCCCCTGGGCTGGGCTGAACTCTGAACCTCCTGACTGAGTTATATTCCATGAGGGTACTGATTTTGGAGATTGTTGTGGATGTGACTTTCTAGCATCAGCCATAAATTCACTCCTACTTGGGTTCAATCCAGCCTGTCCCAATATCAAAGACTTCTAGGAGGATCATCCCTGGCAATCTCCTTACCCTTTGGCTCAAACCTACTCTTCACTTAGTTCACATCACTTCTCATGGTCCTCAGCTGAGTGACAGCATTGTCAAACTTGACCTTGGAGTCTCTTTCCACCCCTTCAACCCTTTGTTCCAGCACTGAGGTGAGTTGCCCTAGCTGGTCAAATAACTTTTGCTGCTGGTCCACAAGCTGCTACATCAGTTTGCTCTGTTTGTCCATCATTTGTCCATGCTGCTCCAACATGACTGCCATAAGACCTTCAAGATCCAACTTGTCCTTGTGGTGAAGGGATTTGGTAGGTGAATGGTTAGGGGATCTTAAAGATGGACTTGCCTCTTCTTGCTCCTGGTTACTGGTCTGAGCATCCTCCATAGGTGCCAATGCTTCCCCATTGATTGGGCTTCTTCATACTCAACCTCAGGTCTGAAGTCCCTTGAAGCCTTGCCCTTCCTAGAATTAGATCCAGACTCCTTGAGGCCATACAAGTCAATTGGCACTCAAAAAAATTGTCTGCACCTATTGTTTGGGCCTGATTTTGAACAGAAACACACTTTCTGAGCACTGTTTAGACCCTGCTTATAACTCTGTGCAGAAAGAGTGATTATATGCACTGTTTGAACAGGGAATGCTCTGCCATGTACTGTATAGGACTGATCAGTAATTATCACTGACCAGGATAGAAAGAATGACTGCCACGTGGCAGATGCAGAGCAGTTTAAGGGCTCCATTGCCACTGGTTTCTGCAATTTAGGCAGACAGGATAGAATAGAGCAATATAACACCTAGATCTGAAAAGCCCCAATTTTCTAGGGTCGTTTTGCATAGAAAACCCTAAATTGTACCTGCTGGAACTGATTCCAAGGCAAATGATAGGGCAAATGAAATCCAATCAACACAGAACCTGGTACAGGGATTCCCCCAGCTGAGGTGACTCAATACATGCCGTCGAAACTGAATTTGGAACTGTATACGAGTAGGTCCCTCTGGCAGCGCAATGTTTTCCTGTCAATTGAAACTGGGAATTTCTCTCTGATCGTTGAGAGCTAATGATCAGGAGATCATACTGAACACATTAAGATCACAATTCTGAGCACATTGGTATTTAGCACTGATCAGAGGCTGACAAGCGGCAGAGCCGAACACAGACTGCTCTCTACCAACCCTACTTTGGAGGCCTATAAGACCTGCCCTTTTGCAGCCTTTGTTGCTGCCCCTGCTGCCCTCCTGGCAGCACTGTACCCCCCACATGATGGATGACCATATCATGCTTTAGCGTCCTGATGGTTCATTCTGCAGACAGAGAGTCGAGATTGCAGGGAGACTGGACCAATGTAGGATCTGCAAGATTCTTGGGCATTTTGCCAAATATTGCCCAAGGAAAAAGAAAAAACCCAAAAGGTCTTCTGGTGCAGCTCTTTCTCGTACAACTCCTTCGGCAACGATTGCATGTTTTGCACCTTCGACATGTGCTACCAGACCTTTGACATACTTTCCTAGACCTTCGGCACCAGCCACTCGCTCATGACCTTTAGTACCAGCACGTCCAGGTAATTCAGCATGTCATCCTCCTATTGTCCCTCGAGTGAGGGTATTTCACCTCAAGAGGACGTCCCAAATGCCATGGACCATTCTTCTTTGTAGGCAGCGGACATCCCTGTCATAGTTTCAGGTGCTGATGTGCTGCAGTATGACCTTCTGTATCACCCTCACAAGTACCCGCTGCTGCTGAGCAGCACATCTGCGGCTGTACAGTGCTCGTACTGGATCTGCGGACTAGACATTCTCTCTCTTCTGCATCCCTTCTGCTGGCCCCATCTGGCTGCCCTTTGCTCCAGCCTAATAGCCTACGTGTCCTCACCAAGGTCTATTGTCAGCTCAGCTCCTTCCCATACTGAAACATCTACCCCTACACATCCTGAGGTATCAAGCCCCCGAGTTCTCCTCATTTGGGGGATTACTGGAGGGGCATTGACTCTACTCATCCAACACACGTTTCAGTGACAAAGAAGCACTGTGGCACAGGTAACAAACCAAACATTGAGGACTTGTTGTCTGATACCTTTTTGTCATATTGCACTCTACTTGAGGATATCAGAGGGGAGATGACATTTCATCTCTATGTGAGCCTTAAAAGAAATAGCCATGGTTTTGGAGAGGGCCATCCCTGGTACTACACTGCCAAATATGCCAAGTATAGCTCATGGTACATAAGTCAAAGGGGACACTCCACCCTTAATGAGCTTGAGGAATGGCTTACGAAGCTGGAAGACTACCTTTACTTCTATCCCAAGGGAGATGAGGATTGGATCATTTTTGTTTGTATACGCATACTTGCAGGAGTATAGCCACACTCGGTGGTGCTACATGCCGGATTCACCAAACAGACAGACTGCATGGGTTCAAATCAAAACCTCACGGTGACTTCTTCTGTTTCCCCCACCCATCAGGAGTAATATTCAGCTGATTTTCATGCAATATCCCAAACTGGCGCATATGGAGACTCTCCCTTTTTGTATAAGACCTTTTGGAGAGGGGAAAATTGCTATGTTCTATTCAGGGATTAACCTTGTTTGGCATTTGATGTGAGGGCCCATAATCCTCAAAGCATTGAGCAAGCTGCCAAGCTTGCTAAAATTTATGAGCCAGTGTATGCACATACTCGCAGGAGTATGGCCACACTTGGTGGTGCTACATGCTAGATTCACCAAACAAACAGACTGCATGGATTCAAATCAAAACCTCACGGTGACTTCTTCTGTTTCCCCCACCCATCAAGAGTAATATTCGGCTGGTTTTTATGCAATATCCCAAACTGGCGCAGACGGAGACTCTCCCTATTTGTATAAGACCTTTTGGAGAGGGGAAAATTGCTATGTTCTATTCAGGGATTAACCTTATTTGTGAGGGCCCATAATCCTCGAAGCATTGAGCAAGCGCTAAAATTTCTGAACCAGATTATGCAAGCAAATACAAGCAAACCGGAGGCACTGCACGTGGGGATGCATTGGAGGCAGGAATGAAGCCCAAAATGTTTGAATGGCATGAAAAATAGGGTTGTAGCAGCCCCATTTCCCAGATATCCAATGGTATTGGGCAACGACATGATTTATGCTAAGCTATACAGGCTGTAAGGGAAAAAGTCTAACCCTACACAGCGAAAGAACTTTAAGGAAACCAAACAAATAGATTCACAACTTCATGTAACATTTGTGCACAAGAATACCTCACAAGAACACTTAAGTCATGGACAAATGAGTGAGATCTTACTGAACCACCTTGAAGCTCTATTGCTGAAGATAAGAATTCACTATCTCAAGGAAGACTTGAAGCAACTCCTAACAGAATGCAGTACAGTGGGGTCATTCTGGAGAGCTCCTACAACTCCTTGGAAGACTGAAGGCTAATTCAAAGTGGTAGGAACAGTGTATGATGGGAGAAGACGCTCAGAACTGAACCGAAATCAGCAGCAAAACAGTGCACAGTACTCGAGATCCAGAAGCTGAAATGCTGCAGCTTTACTGCTATGCCATGCTACATAGGCTGGATACACACTGGGAGATGGTTGGCTGACCAATGCCCCCCTTTAAAACACGCTCAAGAGGTCTTGAGAGATTTGGATCTTTGTTGCCTATAATTCTTTAGTTCACAACTGTCTAGGCCATTGTCAGAACCGTGGAGAACTTATTCAAACTGTGTAGGAGGTCAATGTAAGTCTGAATAGACTCGAAGGTGCTGAAGGCTAGTTACTTGATGAGGTCAGCCCCTGGGACCATGAACATCGGACACTGTGCTAGGCCACGTTGAACTTACAAGAATACCACCTCACGGGTGAGGGTGGATTGATCTCCACGGTAGGATGGTGATTGTCAAGCCAGTCGTGGTGAGCTTTAAAAAGGTCCTAAGACAGGCTTTATCAGTAAGCCGTACTTTCTAGAAGTGATCCAAAATACTCCCCTAAATTCATGACGTGTCTGGAATTCTCACATTGACAAGGTATGTGACTGCAATCCGCTGCCGAAGAACAAAAAGGTACCTCAATAAGATTGTTAATATTGTGTTTCAAGTTCTTTGGAAGAACACAAGATGTTAAGAGTAGACAAGAAGCCTCATTAGCCCATCTCAATCAGTCATTAAATATGAAAAACAAAGCACAGGAGAAGCTGGGAGATTTTTTTCCTCGTTATATTTCAGACTTAGGATTCGTACCAGAACAAAGCAACGATATTTCTTTCTTTTTTGGCTGATTATCCCCCCGCTTTCCATCAAAGGTCCTTTCTGAACTGGATGTCTTTGAATTACAGAAGTAATCTGGTGCTCTCGAGTCCAGAGTTGCTTTCGTGCCTTTACTCCACTGTCCCTTTGCAGTCCCCTTCGTTCCTAAACCCTTGCCGGATACAATTTCCGAAGATCCCCAAAAGACATCTGAACCACCTAATAAAAGTTCATGCTGTACTAGCAAACCTCTATTGACCTTGCAGAACTGAAGAATCCCTTTTTCTGTCAGCAACCAGCAGTCAGAAAGATGGAGCTCCTTCAGGGATGGAGGCGGCCTAAAATTCAGCACCCCTGCATCCGTGAGCATTGCCCCTTCAATACTGAGAATTACTAGCTTCTTAAGGAGTGCGAGAAACTGCAGAGAAGAATCTGACAACAGATCACTTCGTAGGTAAAGGCAAGTCAGCTGCCCGAGACATGAAAGTCTGCGACAGCCTTTATCGGAGATCAGTGTGTTCCGCAGATTCAGCGACGTCAAAGCATGTAAATGTTCAATCGGTGTAAAAGATGATAACTTTTTGGATTTTCCAGGTTCGTAATAAAATCCTGCACTCCAACGCACAAACACGTTGACTTCAAAATCCAGAGCTGTCTACGACAAAAGAGCGCAAACATCCCTCACTCCGGAAATTTCACCTTTGATGCTTGTGTAGCTGAGATCAACCTTTTGTAAAGAAGGCATCAGCTCCATGAAACGAAACACAGAATCATCTACCAGGGTACCGCTCAACGACAACTGCTCAAGTTTGGGAACGCAGCCAGCCAAATTCCTTATGCCTTGCGAATCCACCTTTAAACCACTTAAATCAAGCCGTTTCAGCTTGCATCCTATCTCTGCAATTGTCTGCATCGTTAGCTCTGGTGTTGTGGTCCCGCTCAAATCCAAACATTCAAGATTCCTCATGCCACTTAGAACGCTCAAATCTGTCACATTGGACACCGATAAATCAACCACCAAAATGTTACTCGTCCAGGGACCAGCCAATACAGTAGAAGAGTCCGTGATCACAGCTCCCGACAAATGAAGCTCTTGCAACGGTGCCTCAGGCCATTCCCAAGCTTCGAAAATGGACGATAGAGTGCAGTTCGCCATGTTTAGGTGCTTCAAGAATTGCAAAGGCGGGACTTGTGTCACATCTGTCCAAGCCAAGTTAAGATATTCCAAATGAGGGAATCCTTTCAACAGCAGTGCTCCTTCGTCGGAGATTTTACTCCCCCATAGATCCAGACGCTGCAGGTGATTCAAAGCCTGCAGATTTCATTGACAAGCAAGACGTTGATAATAATCCAATTCACATGTTAGTCTCAGTCAAGTTTTATAAAAAAGATCGACTTACAAGGAGAGAAATAAGTACAGAATCAGTGACGGGCAGGCCCCCAACGTCCAGAGACGTGAGAGACCGCAGTGCAGAGAGACAATTTAGTCCTTCCACCGTGACTCCGGTCTCCGATATTTCCAACCTCTTGAGGGTCGTTAAGCACATGAGATGTTCCAATCCTTCGTCGGTAACCTTACCACAACGTGAAAGGTTCAACTCTTCCAAAATTTTCAGCCCTGCTGACAAAATTCGAAGACCTTATTCACTTACAAAGGCCAGACATAAGTACGTCGGCCTATGATTAGAGCTTAGTAGTGTCATTTCGCTTGAAACACCTGCCTTTCAATTGCAAAAGGGCAGAGTTCGAGATGGATCTGCAATCAGCGGCGTCAAGAACCCGTAAAGAGAGAAAATCGCCGAAGTAAGCAGTCCACTCAGCGTCCACGGCGGCTTCTCCAGAGACATGCACTTCTTCAACGCTGTACTGAAAGAGCCTAAAGGGAGAAAAGTCGAAGGGAAAGTCAGAAATGACGGAAGAGTGCGGCGATGCAAAAGAAATACTGATGATTGCGGAGGAGGAAGCAGAGAAAGGAGGGGAAAGCGTACTCGAGAAGGGGAGGGGAGAGGAGACGAGAGTGGAGGAGGCGATGGAAGAGGTGGTGAGCCAAGGGGGGGGGGAGGCGATGGAGGGTACGTTTCTGTCGACGCCAAGAGTGGACGCTGTGGATATTGCGGCAAGCGGAATCGATACACATGAGAGCAAGGTTACCAAGGTCGTGGTAGTGATTGGAGAGTTCCATGGAAGCTGAAGGAGGTTGTTTGGAAGCTTGGCTATGGAGGCTCCAAATGCAGAGGAGGAGGAGGAAGCTAATTGGATATGAAGAGTAGCACATACAAATTATAGAGTAGTGTTACCACAAGCCTTGCTTGATCAACACACTTCACATCTTGGTGTTCTCTCTCTGATGCCTCCTCTCTCTCATGCAAACTCACTCCACATTCAGATGAGGTCACATGACGGAGTTACTAGAGATTCTGCCCACCGGATTACATTTGCCCATATCTCCGGCCAGACCCAGCAAGCTTCCGGCAGACTTCGCTTGCATTTGCCCCTGACGTAACTCTAGCAAGGTCCAACAAGCTTCCTGCAAACTTAGCTTGCATGTGCCCCTACTTTCGATAATTCCTGCCTTCACAGATTGCAATCGGAAACCTCTCTCATGTGCCCAATCTATCTCTCACCCTGGCCGCCGTTAAGGTGGCTTGCATCGAAAGTGCAACCGCTCCTTGACGGTGCCTATCCCACTACACAGGCATGTAGCTCAAGGCTCCCAATGGATACCTGATCAAAAGGCTTCTACCCGACTCCCAGCTCCCAACGAATAACTAATCAAAAGGCTTCTACCCGATTCCCAACCCGCTCTACGAAGAACCCTCCACCTCTTTATAAACAGAGGCTGGCCGGCCCCAGGCTCCCTCATTGCCTTCCTCATTTTCTTCCACTACTTTCTTCCACTCCATCTTTGCTTTCTTCCGTTCCATGGTTGGCCGTTCATTATCACACAGGATCCTTGCTTCAGTGTTGATCACTCAATCCTTTTGCTCCGTCTTCCATCGCTCCGAATAATTTTATCATTGCAACTAGGGTGAAAGCATGGATAGGTGGTTTAAAAAGTAGTGTCATATTGACATTCCTTTGTCATGTGCTAACAAGTAGTAAGGACGTGCTAGTAAGAGAGAATGGAAGGTAGTAACGTGCAAGTAATAAGAATGAGTAGTGGTGAAAATAATGAGTACTAGTCAAAAAAGAGTGGGGAACCATTATTTCTGTTTCCTTGTTGCACGTTGTGCAACGATCATGGGTCTGTGTGTGTGTGTGTCCGCGTGCGCGCGCTCATACTACACATTGTGGTGCAAGAACAGAACTTGTTTTCCAAGCTTCCCGGCCTCTTCAACTCGGTCATCAACCTCCTTCAGCTTTCGTGCTTCCTTCAGCTCGACCGTCAGCTTTCCCACCTTCAGCTTCCTCGACTCCTTCCACTCTTCAACTATGTCGTCAGCTTCCTTTAGCTTCCCCACCTTCAGCTTTCCTGCCTTCTTGCTCTTCCTATACTTTCTTGTCTTCTCTACCTCCTCCCTCAGATCGAATCCATCACCCTCATTCTTTGTATCTCTTTGCGACACATACAAAAAGTGCGCTTCCCTCCACTTATCTGCTTGCATGTTTTTTGGTTGAAGGAACTTGCAAAGTATGGATGGTCATGCAATGGTAGAAGATCAAATTTTGAATGGCCATGCAATGGGAGAAGATTAATTTTTACACAATGTAGTACCGCAAGCAAATGGAGGCATGGTTGTTCTTGGTCGGCAAGGAACTGAGTTTATCAGGAAATATTGTGCTTCAAAGCAAAAGGAACATCGACAAAAAGTGAAGGAAGAGAATAAGTCCATTGATGAGAAGGAAAGAAATAAGATTTGTAGAACTGTGGCTAACTCCTGGTACGAGCAAACGAAGGGCCTCGACAAAGATACTCGCAAGCAAGTATTTCTACAATTCCTCCTCCATCCCAGTTTCAGGGATGTTGGACCTAAAGAAATGGGTTGTAATCGAGATGTGCTAGCCAACATTTGCAATACTTTGACATAAGTCAAAGTGCCCTGATCAAACTATGAACTTTTCTTGAAGAGATGGCCAACATTCGCAACACTTTAACATAAGTCAAAGTGCCCCAATCAAACTATGAACTTTTCTTGAAGAGGTCATCTCAAATGATGGTACTTAATGGTAATGGTATCAATGGAGAAGGTGGCAAAAACAAACGTGTCAGCTTGTCAAAGGTAGCAAAGGTTCTGGGTCTCCATAAGAGAAACCTTTGTGCAGCCAATGCTCGCCTATAATTAGAAGGGGATGGAGTCTTGCCCCTGCAAACATGCCATAGACAGCAACCTATAAGTACCATCATCACACAGGAGGTTAAAGAACTTGTTTTTGAATTTTGGACACTGGAGACTCGAGTTTCCCCCAACAAAAAAGATGTTTGTTGCAAGAGGATGGGGAGATGTTCTTTTGTAAAGCATCCCATACATTTGCTTGGTGAGCCTCAGGTTCATACTGTACTTTTATTCAAGCAAAATAATGCAATCCTACAGCATCTTCAGACACTCTGAAGCACTTTCAGGTGGTATTTTTAATAGCTTTGAAGCACTTTCAAGTGGTCTTGAAGAACTATTAAGTGGTCCTACACCAGTATTAAGTCATTCTGCAGTACTATTAAATAGCCTAAACTAGTACTAGGTGGTCCAGAAGCACTACTTAGTGCTTTTAAGTGGTCCAGAAGTAGTCCTAAGTGCTTCTATGTGATGCAAAGAGGTACTATTGACTGGTTTATAAGCACTTCTTAGGGGTCCTAAAGGACTTATAAATGGTTCTTAAGTACTTCTTAGTGGTCCATAAGTTATATTAAGTGGTTCTGCAATATTATTAAATGGTGCTTAAGTACTGCTAAGTGGTAGATTTTCAGGACCAATTAGTTTTTTAATACCTATGAACCACTTTCAGTGATACTTTTAATAGCTCTGCAGCTCTTTTAGGTAGACTTTCAAGAGATAAAAGTTATGCAATGTTTGTTAATGTGTTTGTCAATATGGCCCTTGAGGGGTCCCCTTTAGGGGCAGGGGCCATATTGGCAAACACATGATAAATCCTTGTCAATGTGTTTGTCAATATGGCCCCTATGCAATGTTTGTTGAAGTGTTTGTCAATATGGCCCTTGAGGGGTCCCCTTTAGGAGCAGGGGCCATATTGGCAAACACATGATAAATCCTTGTCAATGTGTTTGTCAATATGGCCCTTGCTCCTAAAGGGGACCCCTCAAGGGCCATATTGACAAACCACTTATAAGTGCTTAAGAACTTCCACTAATTTTAAAGTGATACTGAAGTACTTCCAAATACTTTAGTACCACTTGGAAGAACTTCAATGTCACTTGGAAATACTTAGAGC
The DNA here is from genome assembly GCF_047967505.1 of Dipteris shenzhenensis. Lineage (NCBI taxonomy): Eukaryota > Viridiplantae > Streptophyta > Polypodiopsida > Gleicheniales > Dipteridaceae > Dipteris > Dipteris shenzhenensis. The sequence goes on from NC_141599.1 coordinate 44,572,714, forward strand.
TAGTGCACGTGGAGCACTTGGAGCGCATCCAAAGCGCGTCCAGTCTTGGCCACGCGCCGAAATTCGATTGGCGCACCGATGCCCGCAGGTGCGAGCAAATGCACCCCGAAATTCTAGGGTGCCAAAAGGGGCACCCATGAGTGATTGATCATGACTGGCAATAGCCAATTCAAGGGCAGCCATCGACTGCCACCCGCCGGTTTGCTTGCAAGGATTTATCATGTGTTTGCCAATATGGCCCCTGCCCCTAAAGGGGACCCCTCAAGGGTCATATTGACAAACCACTTATAAGTGCTTAAGAACTTCCACTAATTTTAAAGTGATACTGAAGTACTTCCAAATACTTTAGTACCACTTGGAAGAACTTCAATGTCACTTGGAAATACTTAGAGCTAGTGCACATGGAGCACTTGGAGCGCATCCAAAGCGCATCTAGTCTTGGCCACGCGGCAAAATTTGATTAGTGCACCGATGCCTCCAGGTGCGAGCAAACGCACCCTGAAATTATAGGGTGCCAAAAGGGGCACCCATGAGCGATTGGTCGTGACTAGCAACAGCCACTTCACGGGCGGCCATCGACTGCCACCCGTCGGTTTGCTTGCAAGCATGGCACCACGTGGCCGCCATGCAGAGGGTTTGGTGGGAGAGCACATTTGCTCTCCACCTACCCATCATCGTCTCTCCCAACTTCTCTTGGGGAGTTCAATGGAACTCCCCTTTTGCTGCTCAATGGAGCTGTGCCCTGACCTCCCCCTCTCTGCTCTTCTCTCCTGGGGCTCCTCGCCTCTGTCTCACCTCCCTCACTCCCTCCCGGCTCTCGACGCTCTCTCTCCATTCCTACCCTCTTCCTACCTCCTTGTACCTCCCTCCTTGCCTCACCTGTCCCTCTCCCTACTGTTTTCATGTCCCTCCCTCTCCCTATTGCTTTCCTACCCCTCTCGAGTCGCCTCACCTCTCTTGTTGTTGCTCCTTGCCAAGTCGTCCCATGCAAGCCCCGTCCTACTTCATAGGTCGTCACCTCACCGGCTCCTGTGCAGCCATGCCGACGATAGCGAAGATTGCTTGCAACACACCTCCCATCAATGGAGCTCCATTGTTTGTAGCTGCTTCAAGCATTGAAGATCATGGCGTCGTGGTGTTTCATCATCATCCCCGGTGGAGTTTCTATAGATTCGTCATGCTGCTGCTATGTTTCGACCATTTGCTCTGCGTTCCTCAGCAACCTGGTCTTTCTTTTCTCTTTGATATGTCTCGTTTTAGAGCTCTTGATTTGAATGAGGCTTTTGACGGTACCGACCTGGACATCGAGTTTATGCCCTCTTCTCATCTGGATGATATGTTGTCTCATGGCAGTCACATGTATCTGGATGCTGTCTCGCTGCGGTTGCACGTATCTAGATGTCTTGTCTTCTCCAACCTATGGCAAGTGGGTGGCCGATCTGCCCACTATGGTGTTTGAATCCCACCCTCGTTTGTGGCAAGGGGGTCGGTTGTGCACCTTGCTACCCCTCTGTCGTTCGATGGCCCACCCCTATCTGTGGACGTCATAGTGACTGCAAGAGGCTCTGCTCCCAACTTTGGAATAAAGATGGACGAAGCTGCTGCGAAGGAACCGTCAATGAAGACCTCTGTGAAGCGGGCTAGCAAGAAGAAGAGGGTACCTCTGTTCTTTTTTGCGACCTGTCTTTTCTTTCGACTGAATAGTGTTTAATCATCCCATGTGATAGCTCGAACTTTCTATGGTGGTTTTGCACTAGCAAAAACTCAGTTTTGAGTTTTGGGGCCTTCGAATGGCCATTTTTGGGCCTGGTGTCTAGTTTTGTAGTTGGGTGTCAAGTTTTAGTGTGGAATGGCCATTTTTGGGTAAACAGCATAAAAGTTATGTCTATGATTCATTTTCTTTCTTTGTCACATGACCGGCAGTTTATGCAGCAATGTCTACTATTTCTATAATTATGGAGAGAGAGGGGGAGAGAGAGAGAGAGAGAGAGAGAGAGAGAGAGAGAGAGAGAGAGAGAGAGAGAGAGAAGGAGGGAGGGAGGGGGAGAGAGAGAGAGAGAGAGAGAGACTTCTGAGTGCTGAGTGCGTCTGTGCTTAAATAAAACACAGCTTCAAGTTGTTGGGATAAAGCAACTCTTTGCATCTTTAAGTGCCCTAAGCTTTTCAATCACTTTGTTTGACTGATGGCAACTTCATTTTCATTAGACCAGCGTTAATGTTTGCAAAGTGGGCAAGCTTCTAAACATTGATTTTGGTCTTAAACTCTGAGATAAAGTTGTGATAATTGGCTAATGGGTCGCTTGCTATGTTTTTTTGGCCACCTCCCTCATTACTACTTTCTTGCCCCCACATTATGTAGGGTTCTCAGGCCCCTAAAGTCGTCGTAGTGCCCCTGGTGCACCCTCTTGCTCACCGGCTCCTATTGATTCTTCTACTGCAACAGCAGACGAGGTGCTAGGTGAGGATCCAAGTAGCATTGCTCTTCTTGACTCGCTAGACGATAGTCCCCTTGATGCCCCCAATGTTGCGAATGTCTTCTGGTCTATGAAGAAACATAAAGCTAAGAAAACCCTTGACCAACTCCTAGACAAGGGTTCCTTGATGGTGTCCATCAAGAAAAAGGAAGTGAATTGTGTGATGGCAACTTCATTTTCATTAGACCAGCGTTAATCAATGTTTGCAAAGTGGGCAAGCTTCTAAACATTTATTTTGGTCTTAAACTCTGAGATAAAGTTGTGATAATTGGCTAATGGGTCGCTTGCTATGTTTTTTTGGCCACCTCCCTCGTTACTACTTTCTTGCCCCCACATTATGTAGGGTTCTCAAACCCCTAAAGCCGTCGTAGTGCCCCTGTTGTGCCCTCTTGATCACCGGCTCCTATTGATTCTTCTACTGCAATAGTAGACGAGGTGCTAGGTGAGGATCCAAGTAGCATTGCTCTTCTTGACTCGCTAGACGACAGTCCCCTTGATGCCCCCAATGTTGCGAATGTCTTCTGGTCTATGAAGAAACATAAAGCTAAGAAAACCCTTGACCAACTCCTGGACAAGGGTTCCTTGATGGTGTCCATCAAGAAAAAGGAAGTGAATTGTGTCAAAGCTATGTGAGAAAGAGTTTGTTTTTAAGACTGGCCCACAGTGCTTATATCGGTGGAATCGAATATGGGGTGCCTTCAAGGGCATCAAAGACTACGAAATGCATATTCCATCGAGCAAGAGTTCTTATTGGAATATGGGGTAGCACGAGAGGCAAGCTACAAGGCTACCGCAAAATGAGGACAAGCAGTTGTACATGAAGATGGTTGGAGCGTTTGGAGATGAGAGGATCATTGACCCAAGCGACATCCTCATCGATTCCTCAACAAGTGACTTAGGTAGGTTTTCAATCATTTTGTATTCTTTAATCCTTTGCTATCCCTGCACTTATGATAATGTTGGATTTGCAGAAAGTTCTGAGTAGCCTCACAATGAAGGTTCAACCTTTTCCCCCCCTCCCAAGAGTGAAACAGACGATGAAGACCCATTGAAGACAGGTGGCCATAAAAGGAAATGTCTGGGAAGGGTTTCTATAGTGAAGAAAGAGTTTGAGGACACTACGAAGCAATTAATCAGCTTCTTCAAAGATGTGGAAACCTCTCGATCCAAGGAGCAACATGATTTGAGCGAGAAGGCATTGTTGGTGTAGCAAGACCTCATTAGGGAGGAGTTTGAGGAAGGAGTTCTAGTGGCCTGATAGTGCCTTGAAGCAAAGAGAGAGCAATCAGGCGCTCTTCCAAATAGCAGGTGCAATCGAGAACTTCTCCCGCTTACTTCATGTCAAAGCCGAAGATGTGTAGGCGTTTATGTAAAATAGCTTCTCCAATAGTTATGTAATGTAGGTTTTCGTTGGTCCTAGTTACCACCTACATCTATGTACCAAGCTGTAGATTTTCCTGGCCTTGTTGCCTATTTTGGGCTACTGTAATTTTGGATATTCAGCACTTTTTCTCGTTGGTCTATTTATGGGTGCTTCAACTATATAATATCTCACTAGTAATATATGTAATTCGGCTTTTAGACTATATGGATTCCTGGGTTTTGAAGGGGGTTTCTTGCAGTTTATCTTATTGTGCTAAAAGTTGTAATTTGATTTAAAGTGCATAAGTTATAGCTAGGCAGTTTTTAAATTTATATTTTTTGGTTTTTTAATTAAAACAGTTTCAGAAACTGTTATACTTTCGAAATTATCATTATCTTATTGTTGTAATTTCAGAAATTAAAAGCTTCTGAAAGTATATCTTAGGTATATCTTTTGGCTTTTTTTATTAAAACAGTTTCAAACATCATCTTACTTTCAAAATTATCTTACTGTTTTAATTTTAGAAATTAAAATTCTCTAAAATAATATCATTTGGCTTTTAATTTAAAACAATTTCAGAAATTAAAACAACTTATCTGACTGTGGCGTACCTTTCAATTTCTCAATTAATTTTAAATGTAATTCATGGACATTGCATTGGTTGATTTAAAATCTCCCATTTGAATCCTAGACTTATTCATTGCTTTTGATTTAGAACAAATATATATGAGATAGCATGTAATGGTAATACTTTTAGGCTGACCTCTCTTACCTTTGAAGAAACTCAACTTCAAAGGCATCTTATAGACAATGCATTAGAAGATGTTTTGGTGAATTAGGAACTTTCACTTGTGATGCTTATTAGAAGCATGTTTGGGCAGTTGCAAGTGAATTAATAAAAGTTTCCTTCTAAGTGAATTAGTAAAATTTTCCTACAAGCTTTTATATTATACATGTATGTGCAAAATTACTAGACTTCATGTGATAGATTTTATTGCATTTGCAAACAACCAAGGTAATGATAACATGCATTATATTGAAATGCAAGTGTGTAAATACAAGAACTAGTTTGAACCTATGAAAATATAAAGTGCAATGCCTTCGATATAACTTTTAAGGATCTTTTAATTTTTCTATTTTAGAAGGGATGCATGTGCAGGCTCACAATGTTGTAGACAAAGTATTATGCATCATCTTTCACAAGTTATGTTAAAGGCCACTAGCCTAGAGTTACCTTATTAATATATTATATGTACACTTCTCTTATATCATGCAAAAGATAAATAATGTGGATGCTTCACTGAAGCTATATTACATTAAGGGTAGAAAAAATGATTTCAAACTTAATGAATACTATAGCTTACATAATGAGATCATATGTGGCCATTCAAATAAGTTACATTTCATTATGCATAGATCATAAAAAGAGCTAGTGCACATGCTCCCATTAGGATCATAAAAATAGATATGTGTGCACAATAGTTATCATGTGATCATTATCTCATACATTGTGATCCCCTTAGACTAGTCATTTGTGAGAAGGTGATGGCTTCCTCTAGCGACGGCGGCCCTAGCAATGGCGGCTCAGATAAGGTGGTTTCTTGATCTTCTCCTCCTGAAGCTCTCACATCTCATCCCCCCAGTCCCCATCCCATCAGTCTTGTGGAGTCTTATCAGATAGACATCAGCAGTGCCTCGAATACCATCATGCAAGATGTAGCTCATGATAAGCACGATACCCCTCGTCCCCCCTTCACCCTTAAACCTAGATGAAAACAACATTCTTCAACTCAAACAAGGTGGCAGAGAGACAGACGCCTTAGCGTAAGCTTCTCTCCGAGTTCAAAACCTCTCCGACTAGTAATTTTTTCAGTAATAGCTAGAGCAAAGACAAACCTCTCTTCGTCTCCTTCGTTGCAAAGGATCCTCGTCCCAATGGAGCCCCCAAGTCCGCAGTGCACTAGGTCTCCCGAAAGGGAACCCCATGCCAGAGCTGCCGAAGAGCACCTATGTTGCTGCTATCAGTGGAGGAGGGAGAAGCCTTTTCAAGTCTTCACCGATGCTGAGATAGTCAGCCTGGGAGCAGCTCTCACTATGAGCCAAGAGAATCTTCAGTGGCACCCTGCCCTCCTTTGCCTGTAAAACCCGTGAAGCTCTCTACCGCCTCTGATCCAAATGCTACAAAGGCTGCAGAGCCTCTCAAAGGTAAGCTTCCAATAGTCAAAGTACACAATGGACTACTTAATGAAACGATGAAATAGCTTTGTTCATGTGCTGTCGTAAGATATATTCACGGCCCCAAGCCACCTGCACTTTTCTTGTAAGGATGGGTCCATAATTTCTGGTCGCGTAAAGGTCTAGTTGTCACAACCATTCGCTTCCTTAGAAATGGGTATATCATCTTCATATTTGAACAGTCAGAGATGGCGACAAAAGTAGTTCAAAAAGGAACGCGGATTATTAGAAATTAGCCTTTGTCAGCTCTAGGAGCCCTCCTTTAGCCCCGATTCCCCACCTTTGCGCACTGCTTGGCCAGTTCCTCGGTGTGGAAACAAAGAAGTTTATAAGCCCTCAAGGTAACCCTCAAGCCTGTGGACCTCTCCTCTGACCCTCCTAGTGCCATTCGTATCCTCGACGGGGACGGAGCTGAGTTGATCCAAAAAGTGTTCTTCAAGAACATTCCTAACTCCTGCTTCCTCTGTGGTATGGGAGGTCACTTTATCAAGGATAGTCCATCCAGAAATAACCGGAAAAAAGAAAAACCGGACACGTCCCAATAGAACCCTTAGGAAACCAAGGACACACAGACCCCTTCTAAGCATCCAGTCCCTTCCCCTGCAATGGAACGAAAGGAGGTTCAGAGCAAAGTAACCTTTGAGAACCCAAGGGGGGAGAAAGAGTTACTGCAAGGGAAGAACAGATGGAAGACAATTCTAGTGAGGAAGAATTTGTGATCGCCACCCAACATTTTGAGGCACAATTGGAGCGTGCAGAACACGAGTCAATTGATAAAGAGGGTCCTCCCTTCACAGTTGTCAAAGGCAAAAAATCAACCAGATTAGGGTAGGCAAAGGCACAAGCTGATGAGGTAAACGATAGAGGAAAGGAACTCAGTTCAATTGAAAGGGAGAAAAGAAGGATGTCGAGAGGTTTTGCTCTTTCTCCCCAGAACAGTCCAGTAAGCTTCAAGAAGAAGAGAAACAAAAACTCTCCTCAATGATGCAAGACAACTTCTCCTTCCTTAGCATCAATGTTCAGGGCTTAATAAATGACCTCAAGCCCACCATCCTTAAAAGGTGGCTAAAAACGTCATGTCTTAGACCCGATTTCTTAGCACTTCAAGAGGTCAAAGTTTCTGGGGATAATCTACATTGGTAGCTCAGCCAAATTGACAACAAAAGATAGTGGTTTTGTACCAACCATGAAGAAGGGAGAGGTGGAGCCATCTTAGGGGTAGCTGGTCACCTTGTTGAGGTAGTCACGCGCCCACTACGCCTTTTTGAGTCTGCTGAGATTGGTGTTGACTTTTCCCACTCTCAACTTCGGTGTCATATATTCTCCATTTATGCCCCTAATGCCACGAGGGAGCGAGCTCTTCTTTGGGAGGGAAAGATTCTTCAAAATAACGCTATTTTACTAGGTGATTTTAACATGGTAAAGTCCCGCAGGGATAGATGAAATGACATAGGTAACACACTAGGAGGCATGGAACTTTCTTTTTGGACTGCCCTAAAAGATTCTGCAGTTCTCATTGACATCTCTGAAGACACCTCCTTCACCTAGACTAACAATCAATTGGGCCCTCTCCACAGGAAAGCAAGGATAGATAGGATGTATTGCTCAAGTGACATTGTTGATTCAGCCTTGTGTACCAAGAGCTTAGCCCTTGCTTCACTTCCCTTCTCGGACCACAAACCAATTCTAATTACTCTAGACAAAAGTCAGGGAAAGAGAAGAAAGTCATGGTTCAAGGCTAACCCTTTCTTCTTTCGTTTACCCTATGTCCAATAAGAGGTAGCTAGGATATGGGAAAAAGCTTTTGATGGCACAGCCACTATAACTGAAAAGTGGGTTAGGGCTACAGAAAGAACGGGTACCTTAAGTCTATCAAGAAGCGAGCAAAAATCACTAGAGCTGCTAGACGAGCAAAAATTGAAGATCAAATCAAACTTCTAGAGGAGGACAAAACAACTCAGGGACAGGAAAGACTCAAAGCCTTTAGAGACAGAGCCTAGATAGAAGCCACCATCGAGTAGCGCAATCCAAAGTTTACACAAGAGAATGGTGGGCAGGGAAAGGTGACAGGACAAATGATGAAATGTTTAGAAGCCTTAGGAAAAAGTAGGCCTAGTAATTGATAGATACTTTGTTACACAAAGGCCGACTAATCTAGGATCCGAAAGAGATTGGTCAGACTGTGGCGGAGCACTTCCAGAGGATTCTTGGGGAACCTGGAACCCTTTCCACGGATAAACTCAGAGCAAGAGAAAAATGTCAGTTGGCTAGGAGGAGCACTATCCAAAGATTTGATTCCATATTTTTAGACAAGGAACTCTCCCTTGAAGAGTTAAAATGTGCAGCCACTACCATGGGAAGGGGGAAAACTTTTGGTGAAGATGGACTTTGAATCGAATTTTACCAAGTTTTTTGGGACACTGTGGGCCTGCACCTTCTCCTCCTTTGGCAAGAGTCTAAATCAAAAGGATTCCTTGACTCACGGATAAACACAAGTATGATTAAATTGATCCCCAAAGGGGGCCCCAAGGAAGTTCTTAAGAATTGGAGACCTCTCACCATGCTCAAAATTTTTGCTAAAGCTCTAGCCATCAGGCTTAAATTCAAAATAAAAGACTAGATAAGGGAAGAGCAAAAAGGTTTCATCCAAGATAGACACATCTTAGAGGCCATTTTAAACCTCTAGGAAGGACAGGAGCATGCAGATGAGACAAACCCCACGATATTTGTTTTTTTAAAATAGAATTTGATAAAGCCTACGACAGAATGGAGTGGGATTTGTTTTGTCCTCCCTTCAAGACATGGGAGCAGGTTCTAGTTTTATCTCATCCATTGATACTCTGTTGAACAGAAGGTGGAAGTTAATGGATCAATCTCCTCCTCGTTTATGCTTAAAAGGTCTATTAGACACAATTGCCCTTTAGCGCCTCTCCTCTTCGCCATTGCGGCAGATGTTCTTGGTTGGCTCATCAAGGAGGAAGAAGACACTGGGAACATTAGAGGTATCCAAGTGGGAAACGGAGTACAAATAGTGTACCAGCAATTTGCAAATGAACACGAACCTTACACCAAGCAATGACATCAAATCAATTGAGGGCGTTCTTAGGTGTTTGGACACTTTTTGCACAGCATCGAGATCTAAAATTAATCATGAGAAAATAGGAGTCTTTGGAACCAGGGTGGCTCCTCCCCAAATTCTCATAGAAAAAGGATGTAAGATTCTCAAGGAGGGTGAGATCTTTTATCTCCTTGGGATTCCAATGGATTTCAGATGCACAAACAAAGACAGATGGGATTGGGTAATTGATAAGATCAGGGACAAAATCAACAGATGGCAAGGGCTACAACCTTCACTAGCCAGGAGAAAGTTCGTGCTAAACCACTACATTTACCCATCCATACTGTATTTTATAGCTTGTTGGTTCCCAACGAGAAAACAGTTTGACCAACTCAACAGATTGTTCCCAACCTTCTTGTGGGGGGGCTCCTTAGAGCATTTTAGAAGCTCCAACGTTAGATGGAATTTTTGTACTCTGCCAAAGATAGAAGGGGGTCTAGGAGTGGTGGATGTCAAAAAATCATCATGAAGATTTATGGCTCCGTGGGATTCTAAAAGCCTATCAAAATCTTGAATCAGTTTGGGCTTCCCTGCTTTTGAAAAATGTGAGGAAAGTCAAACCTAATCGATGTAGGCACTGGAAAGAGATTCCTCTAGGATCCCTCCTCTTCGGGTAAGAAAGGTGTTTCATGAAAGGGTCAGAGCTACGGAAAGGAATGTGGAGAGCCTGAGAAAGTATGCAATCTTTTTTTAAATGGAAGGGTTTTACAAGGAAAACATGCACCTTCTGCAGTCAAGACTCAATCTTCTCGGTTCTGTTTAGCGCTCAACCGCTAAGAGAGGACCAGCTTAAAGCAGCTCTCAGACTAAGCAAGAGTGGGGTCAAAGTCTAGGGAGATCTCTGGGACCGTGTTTAAGGTAAGTGGCACAACAATAATTTCCTCCTGGTATCATACAGACTAACCAAATTTGATCTTCTTCTCGTAAAGGAATGGTAGGATCTTTGGACCAGAGAAAACCTCCCCTGGCTAGGAGGTCGACTACCTCCCTCTACGAGAGAATTTAGGTGGGCGGGTCAACAAAATCTTTCACCGGTCCCAATCTTCAATGATGGATAGGAGGATATGATAGCTAGACTCAATAAAACATGGTAGAGGAGAGACGATACTAACAATTAGTCTCTCAAATTCTCCAAAGTCTGGGATAGAGAGATTTCTAAGAAGCAATCGTGCCTTCTTTGGCTCATGCTACACTAAGGAATCTGCACCGCAGTCCTTGAGCCCAAAAAGTCGGTCATGGGAATGGCTAGTGTAAACATTGCAATAGAGCCTCTTAGCTACTCGGTCATACTGCTCGGAGACTCTCCTAACAAGGGTCTGCAAAATTGGAATGTCATTAGAGCTGCATCACTTTGATCGATTTGTCTTCAGAGATGCAATAAACTGTTTAATAATGTTCTAATGGATACTAAAAGTGTTTTTAAATCATTATGTCTGACCACAAGAACGAAGAGCTAATGTCAAGAAACTCGGCCTTCTACACACCCAAACCCAAGACCACTTCAAGGTTGAAGAGAGACTTGCAAATGAAGAATTCACATTGTTGGACCAAGCCAAGGCACTAGCAGAACTGGTGGAAGCCGAAAAAGAAGAGATTTTGCGGAGCAATTATGCCCCAGCCCCCTCTGTCTTGCTGACTCCTACTCCCCCCCTCCTTAGCTCCTCTTACATCATCACCTCCTTCTTCCGTTGGCCCAAAAGTCACTGCAACAATAGTGGATCAGATAAGTTCTCCTCCTGTGCGTCCCTTCAAGAGGCCAATCTTGCATGCAGATCCTTCCAACGTCTCATACAAGGTTCGTCGAGAAGCACTTACTGTGCAAAGAATTTAGGGAAAGAATGTGTCACCCCATCGCCTCTCTGCAGCTCTTGTTGCTGCTCCTATAGCTCCTAATGCCTCTCTGTCAGTTCCCATTGAAGTCAAAGAAGAACTAGCCTAGATGTGTATCTTATGAGGAAAACTTCCCGGACCAGATCATGTTCTTTTACCTTCCTGAGGTCTACATGTTTGCAATCACGTTTCCTTGCATTGATAGTATGTATGATGCCTATCAAAGAAAGTTTTTTTGTTGATAACGCACAGTTGTATATAATCTTTCTGATAAATTATAATATAACCCTCATTTTTGGAAAAAAAAAAGTTATCATGTTGGCTAATATTTATCATGTGTGGGGTTGATTCTCCATTATGTGCTCCATAATTCAAGTGTTGATAAAAACTATTTCATGTTAAAGTGTCTCTCAACCTATGTACATGATTATAGCAAACATGAGTATGAGAACAAATAACTTTAATCCGAGTCTTAGACTATGAAGATGTTGATAAGCATAGTAAAAAAAAGCAAGTCTAACTTCAAGGAATCGACCCTAAAGGTGTGAGAATTTGGTCTCATAGCCTTAGAGATCTTGATCTTGTGAACAAAGAGAGAAGAATAAATGATTATCTTGCCTACACTATAAAGGGCTTTGCATCTACCTAGGTATTCTACATTCAAATTTCAACTAAAGTGTCTCTTAAACTTCCAAATATGGCTCTATCTATTAGATAAGATCAAGGTGTTTGTGTGCACCTCCAACATTGGCTTAGAATTTCTTTGATCCATCTTCAAGATGCTCACTATGCAAGAAAGCTTTTAAATAGTCCTTACTATGATTGCATTACATGACTTGGAATTCTCTTGTGGTTTTTGAACACATACTTATTCATCACCTTCAAAGATGAATTTCTCAAATCTTTTCCTTAGTGGCTCTTGACCCGCGACCTTCAAATCCAACTTGGCATTCAATACCTACATCTACGAGCTAAGGTATTGCAAGAGCCATTTAGGAAGCTTCTTATGGGTTTGGCTTGAAATTTCAAGCAACGGCAAAAATTCACACAAAATATGACATAACAACAAGAACACTACAATCTCAATGGCTTAGAGAGGACAAACGATGTCCTTGGCAGGGATCCATGGATCATTATGTATTATGTTGGCTATCAAGTCTTTGCATCAACATAGATTGGGGTTGACATAGGTAAAGGCAATGCGACGAGACAATAGAGTGACTAGATAATGAAAGCACCTTTTCAAGGTGGCAATAGGCTCCCTAAAATTGACCCTCTTGTAGGTTCACCAAAATCATGACTTTCCCTTGTTTAAAGGAGCTACACCTACAAGGGGGTGTAAAAATAAATCATTCACAAGTCGCGATCTCTCTAAATTGAAATTAGACTTATAATTTTATGCATTCCTCAATGCACCTACATTAATTGTAAAAAATCCATATAAAAATTTAATTTAGAGCTTGTAATCTCAAGTCGAGACTCTCTTAATATTGGGGCTCATGATTACATAAGTGATCATTATAACCACCATGACATTGTGAGTCAATGAGGGGGGTATTGATGTTTTATTGAAACTTGATCAAAAGTCTCAAACTTGAACATGGATCAAAAGATTTAAAGTTCACACGTGAACACATGGAATTTCTTGGTTTTCAAAGGATCGATTATTAGAGAAGGCCATTGCAACATTCAATTGACATCTCTCTACTCTAAATTTTCAAAAATAGTTACTATTTCTTTACGACTATGGAGCTCTATTTTTATGGGTGTACAATATTTATTTTATTTTAGGAACTGGTTCTTTCATAAAAAGAACTAGATAAAGAAGTGTGAATAAGGAAGATATGTTTGAAAATAGATTCATGTTCAAGAGGATTAAACTAAAACACATTCATAGCTAAACTTACAATAATTTTTTTGAAGAGAGAATGGAAGTATTCGAGACTTGTAAAGGTTTCCATGCATTGCAATGGTTTGAAGTTAGTTGCAAAAGCAAAACATGTGCTAGTTGTCTATAACCGTCTGCCCATTGGATTGTAAACAAATTCTAATTGGATTCCAATCATTTGAGTCTTCCCATTGAGGAATGTGTTGAGGAATGTTCAAAGTGGAATGCTCTATGAACCTTTTACAAAGTGCAAACCCGGCAACGTTCAACTAAATTTGCATGAAAGAGAGAGAGATAGATTCTACAATAACAATTGGCTCCTTCAATTTTGCTATAACTTGCAACCCACAGATTGATATATCTAGCACAACATATCTTAATCAATATTAGGAGATCAAGATCAAAGTTAGAGGATAAATCATCATCGAATACATCATGCTAGAGAGGTAAATAAAATAGTTCCAAAATTACAACTCTATGTTGTGTCTTTCCTCGGAATCATGCGAAGCACCATTGGCATCCATGTCTTCAATGGTTGTGGCCTCATGTGGAAGACCCCTCCCACTCCATTGATTGACATTCAAAGCATCCAAGCCCCTAACCAAGTAGTCAGTAAGGAGCTCTTATGTAAACTTCCCTGTCAACATACGTGGATAACATACCTGGCATCTACAACCATGCCTCGCACCATACATGGATGACTCATTAGTGGCAAGGTCCATATCCTCGCCAAGTATCATGTTGTGCATGATGCAACATTTGCGGGCTATGTTCTTTGGTGTTGGATGGGATATCTTCCTCAACAACAAGTAGCGCCACTTCATCTTGAGACGACCAAATGCTCGTTCAACCAATGCGAGATGAAGAAAGCCAAAAATTATAGTCCTTCTTGAGAGCTCCCATCCACGAAGTCCTCCCCACCAAGATATACACCTCGATGCACACAATGGAATAGAGCACAATTATGAAGCAAATGGTTGTCATTTGAGCTCCTTGGCCACCGAGTGAAGGCATCAAGAAAGCACATGTTGGAGTCAACCATTGCTTGCAAGAACATGGAGATGTTCTTGTCTTTGTCATACCAAGTGGCACTACACTCGTCCTTAGGCACCTCCATCTCTATGTGGGTTACATCCATGGCACCAAAAACTTTGGGGAGGCCATGTCAGTGATAGAATCCCTACTTCACTCGGGCAACTTCAGATGAAGTTTTTGGCCAATATAAGAATTGGTCTTGATAGTTCAGGAGGTCTATCACAAACTCTTTTACAATCTTTGAAACAATGAACTTTCCTATCCCAAAGTGCTCACTGATATCGATGACCCTATGACCACTAGCAAGATGCAAGACCGCAATGGCCACTTGCTTCTCAATGGGTAGGAGTCATCCACTAACAATAGTAAGGGAAGAGGGGATGGGGGCCCTACTACAGTTTGGTGGCCAACAAGGCAGAAAGGTCTAAGAGAAGAGTGATACAGAGATGGAAGATCTCGCTAAACCTTGCATCATCCCCATGTGTGGCCATCACATAGTGATTCCACCAATCCAAGGAGCGAGGTTTGACATAGTAGTCTAAGACAACTGAATTGCACCAACTTGAGTGGTAAGGTTGATGAGGGTTGTCTTTAATTAGGAGTGGATGAAGGCAAGAACAAATGGTATGTGGAAGTTGCGAGTAGAAATAGCAGCTTGCATGGATGAGAAGGAAAATCGAGCAAGACATGCGCTCTTAGAATGGAATAAGGAGATGGAATCTCTGTGAGAAGCATGAAAGTGATGCAAATGAGAATATAGTGTGATGAAAAGGCTAAGGAGGGTGACGGAAAAGGCCTTCACAACTTGGATTGAAGGTATGGTGCCTTCGACTTGGGATGAAGTAGAAGAAAGGAGTGAAGAGTGTGAGTGGAGAGAGGGGGGAAGAGAGTGGGGTATAGTGGAAAGGAGTGGAAGGAAGGAGGAGGTCAAGGGATGGAGGAAGGAAGGAGAAGGAGGTGGAGGGATGGAGTGGAGAATAGTGGGAAGGAGTGGAAGGAAGGTGAAGGAGGTGAAGGAGTGGAAGGAGGAGAAGGAGACAGAGGTGAGGGAGGCAGAGGGATGGAGTGGAGTATAGTGGGAAGGAGTGCAAGGAAGGAGCAAGAGGTAAAGGATGCAGTGTAGTGTGAAGGAGTGGAAGGAAGGAGAAGTAGGTGGAGAAGGAGAAGGAGGTGGAGGGAGTGTTTTTGAAAAAATCGAGGGTGAATTTTGTTTTTTAATTAAAAAAAGGAGGGAGACTTGTGCTTTTTCATGAAAAAAAATGAGGGGATGTGAAAAACCCCCCTTTTTCAAAAAGAAATGGAGAGACAACTATGTTTTCATAATGGAGGAAGGGGGGGAATATTTTTTCCATGGACGAAGGGGGGGAATATTTTTGCATACAAAAATATAGGAACTAAGAACGGCCCATCTTCACAAAAATGGCGGGAGATTTATTATTATAAAAATGGTTAAACAGGGGAGAGGCCCAGTTTTTGAAAGGAGGGGGGGAGGAATTAATGGCCTATAACTGTATAGCCAGTAGAATATCCAATGACCAAAAATGGGCATTGACCTTGCACTTCAATTGCACATGAACAGCTTGACACCCAAAATCCACACTGACAATTCGCCTCCAACTCACGTCCAGGCCGCACAGGCTATGCTCTAGGCTGTGCATGTGCACTGGCTCTTAGAGGTACACTTGGAGACAATTCAGTTCCACTTGAAAGTACTTTTGTGCCATTTATAGTTTTGAAGTATTATTAAATGTTCTGAAGTACAATTTAAGTGGTTTTGCAATATTATTAAATGGTGCCAAAGTATTGTTAAGTGGTCCAAAAGTTTTATAAAGTAGTATAAAAGTACTTGTGATGCTACAAAAGTACTATTAAGTGAACCTAAAGCATTATTAAGTGGTCCTAAACTAGTATTAAGTGGTTCTATAGTACTATGATTGGCAAACACATGATAAATTCTTGTCAATGTGTTTGTCAATATGGCCCTTAGGTCCTTCAAATTGATTCAAATGCACTTCTAAGTGTTCTAGAGGGACTATTGATTGGTTTATAAGCAATTCTTAGATGTACTAAAGGATTATAAGTGGTTCTTAGTGATCCAAAAGTTCTATTAAGTGGTTCTGCAATATTATTAAATGGTGGTAAAGGACTATTAAGTGGTACAAAAGTACTTGTAAGTGCTACAAAAGTACTATTAAGTTGTCCTGAAGCACTATTAATTTGTCATAAACTAGTATTAAGTGGTTCTGTAGTACTATTCTTGGAAAACACATGATAAATCCTTGTCAATGTGTTTGTCAATATGGCCCTTAGGTCCTTCAAATTGATTTAGATGCAGTTCTAAGTGTTCTAGAGGTCCCGAAGTACTATTAAGTGGTCCTGAAGCACTATTAAGTTGTCCTAAACTAGTATTAAGTGGTTCTATAGTACTATTATTGGCAAACACATGATAAATCCTTGTCAATGTGTTTGTCAATATGGCCCTTAGTTCCTCAAATTGGTTCAGATGCACTTCTAAAAGTTCTAGAGGTACTATTGACTAGTTTATAAGCAATTCTTAGATGTACTAAAGGACTTATGATAAGTGCTTCTTAGTGATCTAGAAGTTCTATTAAGTGGTTTTGCAATATTATTAAATGGTGATGAAGTACTATTAAGTGGTACAACAGTACTTGTAAGTGCTAAAAAAGTACTATTAAGTGGTCCTGAAACACTATTAAGCAATCTTGAACCACTATTAAGTGGTCCAGAGGTACATATTAGTGCTTCTAAGTGGTCTTGAAGCACTATTAAGTGGTCTTGAAGTGCTCTTAAGTAGACTTGAAGCACTATTAAGTGCTTTTGCAGTACTATTAAATAGTAATTAACTACTATTAAGCGATCTGGAAGTACTATTAGTGGTCATTCTTTAACACTTTTGTCCATCCTATTGTTACATATGATGAAAGAAGCAAGATGGGTTTGTCAGGAGGCCAGAGCTATCAACGTTCTCTCAAAGAATTTGCTCATTTGAATGAACACATAACATTGTTTGTAATGCACTTTTGATGTGGATCTCATTACATTGGATGTGTTTAACATGAGAAATCAAATGAGATCAACATGGAAAGTGGACTACAAATGATGTTCAAGTCTCCAAAATTTCCCTTGGCCCAAATTGGACTAGATCTTTTCAAAAGAGAGAGCAAAGGAGAACCTACTTCCTGTGTGAAAAGGGAAATGCAAAATCAAAGAACAAAATCATTGTTGATGTTTAAGATTTGACCACAAACTAGAAGGCTTGAATTGCACATGCAAGCTTGATACCCGCCTAACCCTAACCCTAAGGGGTTCACATGTATATCTTCATCTTCAGTGTCAATACACTTACTGTACAGGTAGCTATATCATGTGCACTCCTCTCTCTCTCCCTCTCTCACTTCTGCTATCATGGTATTAGAGCCAATGGTGCTCCCACTCCCTTCTTGAGTGTCAAGCCCTCCTTTAGTGAGGCATTTTCCATTTGAAAGAGCTTTTCATCAAGAGAGAGTTAAGCCCTTGCTCCATCAAGTCACAAGCCCTCTCTGTGAGGCATCTTTATCACTTTCCTACCTCTCATGGTAAAGCTCCTTCTCCTCTTTGATTCGGTTCAAAAATCCCATCATTTTGAGTTGTCAAGAGTGGGATATGTTCATTTCTTCTTGAGAGAAATTCCGTTAATATTGAGCAAGAATTTTCATCATTAAGCCTCATGGAGCTCAAGTTATAGGAATCTCAATGTCCTAGTGTTTTAGTGTTCATTCTTGTTCTCTAGTAGGGAGACATGCCTGAGATCTTTAGAGCGATTCCATTAAGAGATTTGAAAGGGTTGGTTTTATGGCAACCTATCATGCCATTATTAGAATGACAGTTGGCAAGTGTATAAAGGAGGAGGATCAAGAGAGAACTTGGGTTGTGGATGCATATGAGTGTAATAAGTGAGGCTTCATTGAGATAGCAAGAAGCCATTTATGCTCACTCCTTTCAAAGAGTGTTTGGCTAAAAGCTCATAGCTTGAGAAGACTCATGGAACAATGAGTCTCTCTATACTTTGCTATAAAGGTCTCTTAAGTACTGTTAGCAAAGTAGAGGTGCTATGGGTAATGGGAGAATCCATTGGTTGGAGAAGCTATAGCAATTAGAGATATCCTTCAAGAAGATGATCATGATATTCCTAATTTAGATGAAATTGGGCTTGTTGCATTTAGGCTATTTGATTACTAGGGTTAAAGGGGGCAAGTATTCTCTTATCCAAAGCAAGGGAAAAATTGGCAATTCCTAAATAAGATTTGGACAATATCAAGAAGAAAAGATGCACTATTAGAAGGTCTTAGTCGGTGTCCAAAATTATTAAGTTATGGTTGATGCTTTACCATAATGCTTTGCCAGCCAGTTAGAGGATCGTTTAGGCCATCTTGAGTTTGCTCATTTAATAAAAAGGGAATTAGAAACTACTCTCACAACATCCCTCTCTGGTTATGCTACTTGAGGAAAATGTGGGTGGGTAGAGCAAGGCAAGAGTCTTGCTGACAAACGCAAGGTTCAAGAATCCTCAAAATCCAAAATCGTGGCCAGCTATCATTAAACCTTAGGGGGTGGAAACAATAAAGACTTAGAGGTCCTATTGGTGAAAGCATTGCAAGAATGCCCCTCTATTGGATAGAGACCAAGAATGTGTTTTGTTTTAGAGAGAGAATCTCTCTCTCTCTCTCTCTCTCTCTCTCTCTCTCTCTCCCCCCCCCCCCCCCACACACACACACACACACACACACACACACACATGCACGCGTGCGCACACACACATACACATGCGCGTGCACACACACACACACACACACACACACACACACACCCCCCCCCACCTTATTGACAATTATGGTGAGGATTGGATGGGTTCGTTTCCCATCTATAAAAAGGATTTTTTTCAATACAATCGGTCAAATGACATATGACCTATATATAGTTATTCAAAGGTCTAACAACTCCAAAGGATAGCTAATTGACCATAACTTGATACTGACATGAAATTGACCCTTCAAGAAATTTTTTTGTTCTTTGCATTATATTGGCTCAAGAGAATTGTGGAGTTAGACAATTCTTGCCTTGTTATAAATAAAAGGGAAATCATAAAGTAAAGGAGTTAAAAGGGGCTTAGTCTTTGTGTAAGTATTGGGATTCTTTAGAGATCTCAAGACTAAGATAATTCGTGTACATGAAAATAAATCAATCATCCTAAAAGACCCTTCATGTTCCAACTTCCAAGATAACCCGTCTTGTATTGGGAGGCACAGCTATAAAGACCATCTCTACTTCAAGATGGGAGCATCAAAAAGTATGTGCTTACATCTGACCGTGTGGATGGTTATTTAAGGTAAGTGGATGTAGACTCCCACCTTTTATACAAAGTACTACATAGGGAAATGCCTTTGCAATAAAGCTACACTGGCCTTCTATGCAATTAGTAGTCTAACGCATTAAATCCGCCAACAGCTGAAGTGTATGGTTTCTTCCATTCTTTCTTATGGTCATCAACCTTCCATACACAGTGTTGAGTTGCTATCACTGAGCTAAAGAGGTATGGTTGATGCCTCGCTGCCACATAGAAGACCATCATTGGCCGAGAACACATGAGGTACGCACATTATACATTGGCATGCCATTAATGGCCTATGCATAGAGCAACAAGGTTTGCATAGACTCTGACTAAGACTATGCAATCCAATGCATATGGTGCGGGAGTTCGGATTCCTTGGTCCCTCGGGTCCTGTGGCCTCAAGCCATGGGATGAACATTAAGGACATTTATGGTGACCTTATGCCTTGCATATGTTAAAAATCAGTAAAGGCTATTTGTCTAAATTGTCTAGGCCCTTTAATGTGACCTTAGGACCTTAGGACCTATTACTTATACCTTGGGACCTTTATACCTTTTAAAATTTTTCTAGGCCCTTTAATGTGACCTTAGGACCTTAGGACCTATTACTTATACCTTGGGACCTTTATACCTTTATACCTTTTAATTGGACCATGGGACCTTTGGACAGCTATCCATGGTGGCCCTTTTGGAACTTTCCCCCTTATTGAAATTATTTTTTCATTGGGTTTTAGGTAAAACATGAGATCTTTTAGAAAATTAGAATTTCAAAAAGAAAAGGCATTACCAAGTTTGATTTTTTTAAAAAATAAAAAAGTATATGCCTATATTTTTCTAATGGCATTAACTTTTTTATATGGCTATATCTTTATTAAGGGATAATTGATTTTATGCTTATGTGGGGATATTTTATCATTTTTAAGTGTGTGAGGATTGAGGAATTTTCCTAATCCTTTTATTTTTCATGGTCTAATCTTTTACTTTATATTTCAGACATTGATAACAAGTCCAGTAATGCTATGACACCTGTCTCCACACACACACACACACACACACACACACACACACATGCACGAGAGAGAGTCTCTCTCTGTCTCTGTCTCTGTCTCTCTCTCTCTCTCTCTCACACACACGTGGGCATGCGTGCATGTGCACACACACACGTGCAAGTGGCCTATACATAGATACATGTACATACATGGCTATACACACACACACACACACACACACACACACACACACACACACACACACACACACATAAATAAAGATAAGAGCACACACATAAATAATCACACACATCTATAATATATCATTAATAATTTTACTCATGCAACACAATCTCTATCTTTATATCTCCTCATTTGTGAGGTGCCATGTGGCACTTAGA
Source organism: Dipteris shenzhenensis (assembly GCF_047967505.1). Taxonomy (NCBI): domain Eukaryota; kingdom Viridiplantae; phylum Streptophyta; class Polypodiopsida; order Gleicheniales; family Dipteridaceae; genus Dipteris; species Dipteris shenzhenensis. Next base: position 44,593,435 of record NC_141599.1, read on the forward strand.
GGATAGTGCAACATTGTTAGCATCCCTAGGATAGTGCCGCATGACACTAAGAGGTGGGTCTACAATTCATCATAGATGAGTCTTGCTACTCATATAAGGAAACACCACATAGCACCTAATAGACCTGCTATGAAAGAAACACAAGTAGCACATTAAAAATTGATATGTATACCAGTCATTCCCGTCAAAGTCAATACATTAGTTCACAATGTAGCCCTTTTCCTAATAGCATGAATTTGAGTTATTTGGTAGTTCATTCATGTTTTCCATAAATTTTTATAACAATTCTATATATAATCAAAGAGCAATTCCACAAGAAGTCATTGTGATACTCAAGTAGCAAATTTAAACAAAGTCACCAATGGTTTCATTTAGATCTCACTCTTTTCTTCTACATCATGTTAATTAGTAGCTTGTGAGCTCCATGAGAGTTGTGCATTGTTTGGGAGTGGTTGTATGCTCATTTCTTTGTTCTTTTAAGAAACCAATGGGTTGTCCTCTTTAAACAAGGAGTAAAAAAGGATTGGTGGTTCAAGAACAATATGTTTCTTGTTATTTCACGAAGAAGTTTGCATCTTATTCAAGGCATATGTTTTCGGCGAGTAGAATGGGAGACTCATCCACCATTAGTTATTAGTGCTCTTTTGTGTATGTGGTGGGTGTTTCATGGTGATTGATATCACATTTGTGTAATTAAATAGGAATATCTTCTATTTCTTCCATAGATAGAGGGGAGGCTTGCTAATTCAATCCATCATTTGGAACTACCCTAGATATTGGGACAATTCTATAAGATGATTTTGATGGAGGGGAAAACAATAATTCTTGAGAGGCTTGTGCCTGTGTCTATAATGCTTGAGGGTCTTCTACCTTCTAATTTGGTGTTTTAGAACATTGTGGTGATCCTTTTTGATGGAGCAGAGGTTCAATTATGATGCCAAGACTCAATATGGAGCAGGGTTGAGTATTGAATCTTGTGCTTGCTTTTAGCCTCAATCAAGCTTGTTGCTTTTCTACCCATTGTTGGAGTGCTTGAATTTAACCTTCACCAATTCAGCATTAGAATATCGGCATGAGGTTTTTCACTAGGCATTGATGTAATCAGCTCTTGTTGACTTGGAAAAGGAAAGGGAACTTTTTATTATTGTATAGAGTCCTTCCTGGTTGACATTCTCAAGGTTCAACAAAATGCCTATGCACCCTTGAATTTGTCATTCAATCCTAATAATTCCTAATGGAACATTAAAGATAACACCTTTTGGTTGTGGGATTTTGGTCTTTCAGGGGACAATTGATAAAGCGTGGCTGATGCCACAATCCTGACAATTTGGTTAGAAACTAGTGGGGCTACAATGATTAAGGCACCCTATAATCCAATGATTCTCTCTACATCCGAAACACTTGATTTATGTTCAATGGGTGTTTGGCTGAATTGCAAACATTGCTATAGGTTGGGATTTCCTAGCATTGTAAGGCTTGGATCTAGACTAGAACTGGAGTCAACCTTAGACTTCATAGTGCTTGAGTAAAATTTTGTTTCCTCTACACCAGGATGGGTGCTAGTTGGTACTGTTGAGGTTGTGGTGGGGTGTTTTACATGTTGAAGATGCAATGAGTTTCAACGTGCCCATGGACTGAATGAATGTGACACCATAGCCTTAGTAATTTATTCAATTCTATAATGACCTTAGACCTTAGGATGGGTTATTCATTTGACCATATGATTGGCCAAGCAATGCAAACAGTAGACATTTTCCTATCTTGGATAAGTCAAAGGTGTTGATTGAGAAATGCAAAGCTTTTGGTCCATGGCTTAAATCATTTCTTTCCCAACTTCGTGATCATGGCTACAAGGCAATAATCACTAGCTATTTTTATGGTTGACTTGATTTTGCCATTGATGGAGCATGTGTTTTGGAGACTTGCCTTGCCATTGTCAATACTAGTACTGGGATGCATCATCACATCTTCAATATCAACTGCCATTGCATGTGTATCACTAAAATACTCATAGCTAATAAAATCTTTTTTCATTTCTTTCTAGATTGACTTTATTAGGCTTACAATGAGCCAAGCTATGAGGTATTTGTGATTAGGGCAAGGGATAAAATTTCCAATTGAAATCTTCATTTGGCAATTTTCAATTGAAAGCTTCATTTGGCCTAGACTTGTTTTTGCTTGCAGCCTTGTTGGACCTTGCAAAGCTGGAGTGATAGATCATCTTCAAGGCATTCGATTTGGAACCACCTTTGAATTGGTTAGAAAAATGGCACATGTAGCTCTTTTCTCATCAAAAGATCAAGGTACTAGTTTGATGCTTCATCCACCAAGGCCATGGGAAACTAGGTATCTTTGATGTCATTAGATTGATTCCCTATCACTCTACAAAGTGGTGGAGGAGCCTTTTTGGGTTGCTATGCACATTGTATTTGGGTGGTTTGAGCTTTTCAAGAGGTTGCCTTCCATGATTGCTATTTTTTCAATCAAGAATGCTGTGATAGTTAAGGAAGAAATTTGCATTTGAAGCACATGGTCATGATCATCATGATGATAGTCAGCCATGTTGCAGAGTGTGAGGAGCTCCATCAAAGTGGTGGAGGAGTCTTTTCGGGTTGCTATGCCCATTTTAATTGGGTAGTTTGGTTGTCAACAAGTCAGCTTCCATTATTGTTATTTTTTAAATCCATGAAGGTTGTGGCAGTTAAGGAAATGATCTACATCTACTTCAAGGATAAGGTCACCATCATCATGATGACACTCATCCATGTTGTAGAGTGGAGGAGGCAAATGGATTCTATCAATTGTGGATGCGACGTTCGAGAAGGAGGATTGTCATAGATGTCTTCTAGAACTTACTTATATGCACATGGGTCGAGAAGATAAAGGGACAAATATTCCTCATGTCTTTAACCTAATGTGAGCTTGTGTCTTCATAAACCACAATCGAGGTGTGTTGGAATTGTGTTATTATGATGGGCAGTGACGTGTTATGGAGTGGTAAAGTTGAGTAGAAATTATCCTTACGATACCTTAAGAGTAAGAACATTTTTAAGACAAAACATGATTTGGAGGTCATGGGGATCAATTTGGTGGGGTTAGACTTGCAAAGAGCTAGACAATGGAAGCCTTTGCAACATTGTAAGTACACTCACCTCTTCAACAAAAGTTGATGATGCATTTGACACTATTTTTCTTATGACCACCATGAAATGTTGATGGGTTCGGCCATCCAATCTGAACCCTTTCTCTCCCCCTTCCAAATCCACCAAAGGTTGACAAATAGCAACATCTTCAATTCCAATCTGTTGATGTACTTGAATCTCTTGATCTCCAATGGCAAAATGGTCCTTAATGTCTGTTAATGCAACCTCACAAAACTCAGTATCATATCTAATAGCAAGTGTTTGAGATTGTAGATATTTCAGTAGAATAGTTTGAGGTGCCATTCTATTGTCTTAGATAGAAGGACATAAGTGCAAAGCCAGTAGAAGGTGACGAGAAGGGGAGGCCTTAGAGAATTGCAAAACCAATAGAAGGTGTCAAGAAATGGAGAGCTTTGAGAATTGCAAAGCTACTAGTAGAAGGTGACGAGAAGTGGAGAAAGGTGACAAGGATGAATATGTGTATTAATCTTGAATTTATAATTTTAAATTGATATTATTATTATATTACAAAGGTGGATATGAATTTATTCTGTGAACTTGTACATGACACGCTATATTTATTAGTAGGAGAACAGTCCAAAAAAATGGACCAGTAGATGGTGCACATTGCCATATACATATTAATTGTGTGAATCTCTGCCCATCACTTTGGACGTAGCCCACCACTCCTTTTCTTCATGCCACTTTGGAGGCAACCTACCACTCATGCAATGAGCTACCAACTGATGATGTCGATATTGAAGCTCGAGAGTGTGAACAACTAACTTCATGTTAACTTCTAACATCATGCCAACTTCTAATTTCATTTTTATGATCTTGTAACTATCCATCAACAAAACTATGATCTTCTAACTTCACGCTAACTTCTAACTTCATTCTAACTATCATGATAATGATCTAGCTTTCCATCAAGCTAACTTCTAACGTCATGCTAATAATTATGCCTAACTGAGTGTTCTACCTAACTGGAAGAACTAAGCGTTCTATGAAGCCACTACCGATAATCTAAAGCGGCTGCCATCTTCATGTAAAACTGATGCTCCATCTGTCAGTTTTTATGAAAATTTGATGCTCCTAACTCAATGAAAATTGATGTTCAATGAAGTGACATACTCATGCTAAAAATTGATGTTTAATGAAACTATCAGTTCCATCTTCACTTCAGGCTTTGCTTCAAGCTTGCTCTCAAGCATCTTCACTCTTCTCCCCTTCCCCCTCCTCCTTTTTCCTCCTGCCATCCCACTTCTTTTCAGCAAGTGCGCAAAGAGAAACTTGGAGAAACATCAAGAGTTGGTGTCGCCGGTTGGCAAGGTCAGAACCTTCAAGACTTTTGAGCTTCATAATGTTTCGCTGTTTTGGTTTTGCTCCTTGCGCCTTTCTTACTTTCTCCTCATTCACTCTACTCCTTCATCGTTAGAATACTAGAATACCTCTGCCCTTCACTCTACTCCTCCTTTCGAGCTCAAGCTCTATGTCTAGTCGAGCTTTCTCTCTCATAGCTCATTGGAGATGGCCAAGCTTTTGTCCTTTGTTCGTGAGCAGGTCGTGGAGTTCTTTCTACTCATAGAAGACAAGCTTCTTCAAGTCTTTGCCTTGCAGATTGCATGCAGACCCTCAAGCTCCGATTGTCCTTATTGAGCTTCGTCTGCTCCAGATCTACCCATGAGCGCTCTATGGGCTTTTCTTGCTACAGGCCAGGTGGAAGCTTACTGCATGGATGCTGTCTTCCAAAGCATCTCTAAGCTTACTGCATGGCTACTCTCTTCCAAAGCATCTCTAAGCTTCAAACTATTGTTGCATGCCTATGTTGGCTGTCCTTCAATTTATCTTTTCTTCCCACCTGTTGCTACTAGTGCCTTTATTTTGCATTGCTATAGAGTGGTCATAGCGTTGCTATAGAGTGTCTTCACGCCCACTTCAGTTATCTTAGTTCATGTCTTCATGCCCACTTCAACTCGCTGTGGCAAGGTCAGAAACTTAGAGCCATTTTGGTTTTGTGCTCCTTGCGCTCTTTGCAGGGGGCTCAAGGGAGGAAAAGCATGGTAGCTTTATCAGGATGCAAAGGAAGGTGATGCTTTAGGTGGCCTGTGAGCTTTATGAGGACGAAGCTGACATCAATATCGTGTGGACTGTGGACTCTAGAGTGCTTGGAGGGGCAAAAAACCTATAGTAAAGAAAAGGAGTTGTCTCGCGAGGTTTCTTCAATGCTTTACTAGCAAGAAATCAGCGATAGAAGGTGAGAATGTCATGTAGAGAGCTCCACTGACGGAATTTGGAAGGAGTGTGAGAGGCGCTGGCGTCGCACATCTTGCAAGAAGACATCTGGCTCTCTTGCTATTCTTGAAATCTTATTTTGAGAAGCTATTCGAGGACGGTCGAAACCAAGGCAGTTGCATCCTGAATACATCTACCTCGCATAGTAAAGCTGGATCATGGCGAGTAGCTTCACGTTTCAACTATTTGCATTGATAGAATGCTTGTGCTCCTGCTCAACTGACATGGATTTCCTGCCTTTCGCTCCTCCTCAGTAGAAAAGCTCCTTGCACTCCCTTTCATGGCTTGAGCACCATGTATTAATACGCGGTACCAAAGTGTATTATATAAGCTGAAATGAGTGCCTTCTCTACAAGCTCTTTATCCATGGAACCGACATATATCTTCACCCTTTCATGGCTTGAGTAGTGGGTATTAATACACAATGCCAAACTCTCGTATCAAAGCAAGCTGAAATGACTTCCTTACATGTGAGGAAGTAGTTTATGCTTGAACTATCACTTCCTCTTAGTTTGAATTATCGCTTCCTCTTTAATTAAATCACTCTTTGAATTGCCACTTCCTCATAGATCACAGAGCTTTTTGATCAAATCTTCGTCTCCAACTGAACTCTCCAACTGAACTAGAGCCGTGGAGATAAAATCAAGTACCATGATAACAAGTTTGGAATGAAGGCCTTTTAGGCAAGCTCTAAACGCATTTTTTTCATTTGTAGAGCACGCATATTAATACGTGGTTGAAAAACTTTTAATCTTGCTTTTTTCCAAATGTTCTACCATTTTCTCATGCTATAAAGATTTTATAGTTTTCCTTTTATCAAATCTCCATTGAGGTGATTTGTTGGCAAGAATGATGTGTTTTAGGCAACGATTTGTTGGCTAGAACACATCGTATTAATGTGCGGTTCCAAACATTATGAAAATTCCAGATTTGCGCTTGAGGAAGGTAAGATTTTAGAGGTCATTAAACAAGGCAATTTGCAGGTTTTAGCTCAGTGTATTAATACGCTGTGCAAAAGGTTGTTCCTCATGCACATTTAGGAGGGCATATTAGTGTTGTGCTTGTGCTTACTCTTGGAGCCATTTGTTGGGGCTTGAGCAAAAAGGTGAATTTTGGCCTGCCTTGATATAGCAAATGCTTGAAAAATAACGGATTGATTGTTTTTTCATCATGGATTGCTTTTTGTTATTGGTGGATTTCAGTCTTGGAATCATGGTCAAGAAGAGGGTTTTGAAACTTTGTGAAAACAAAAAGCCTCCTCTTGCCACTACTGCAAGGGCACAAAGAAGGAAAAGAGAGTGTCCCCCGAGTGAGGGATCTATCCATGACAATGTAGGGAACGAAAGAGAGGTTCTTGAAGTGGATAGTGTTGTAATTCAGGGTATGGATGAAGATTGAGCGGTCACTTCCACAAGAGGATGGAGAGATAGATGTCGATCTTGCAGATTGCAGGTGGAGATGGCAAGAGGAGGTGATGTCATTGGTAGATGCAGACTCCTTGGCTCTGATGAGGGTCCATAAATACCATTGTGTAGGATGATTCCATATGCTCGTGTACGTGGTCTGAGGTCTAATGTGGCAACACTTAAAAGTGCTTTTTAGTATGATGGTTACTTACCTGAAAAAGGGGCTTTCATTGTTTCTCTTTGCACATCAAATGGGGAGGAAACAAAAGTCACAAATGAAGTCAGAGAAACATGGACACCATTGTGGAGGGAAGTTGAAGGTGAATTTGAAAAGGAGCTTGCAAGTAAAAAAGAGTGGCAATTTATGTGTAAGAAGATGTTTTATGTATGGGAGGGCAATTATCGTACCACTACATGGATGCAATTGATTTCTGAGGCCTACATGGAGACTAAGCCAAGACACATTAGGGTGATGTGCATAGTGATAGACCCTCACCGTACTTCAGAAATGGCATTGCTTGCTGGATTGCAAAGAATGAATTCATAAGTACATTAAAATAATTTATTTGATGCCGTGCACGATTTGATATGGAAACTACTAACTAGAACACTATTTGAACCTTGTCTATTTGTGCAGATTGAATGAGCATGCTTTCATTCAACCTAGTGTACGAGACACTCTTGTTAACACAAACAATAATGTGAGTGTGATGCCACCTTGTTTCTTTGTACTTTGACTAGTGAACAATGTGTAGTCATTGAAAAAGCAAGGACAAGGGATTCAAAAGGGAAAAAACAATGATACCCTTTGACAAGAGGATATCTTGCACGTTTGGTGTTTTAGGTGTGCTCATTTTTATTGTATTCACATTTCTCATTGTATTCATTCTTTTCATTTAGCAAGATTAGCATTTTTAATTGTATCCATTCACTATTTCTCAAGGGTCTTGATTTCGTAGATTGAATACACTGGAGACCTTATGCAAGCAATAGAACATGTGGGAAAGACAATTTCTGAAGAGAGGAGGGCAGAGGCTGAGTGCAAAGAGTGTACAAGAATTCACAAGAAGTACAAAGATAAAATGGGAATGGTATGTGACCATCTTTTTCTTGAATTCTATTGATGGCTTTTAATGTGAAGTATCTTATCTTTTTGCTTTGCTGAATCATCCTAGGTGCTCAACGTCCTTGATCCTAAACTTGGTGATGTGTGGAAGAAAAAGGTTTTTTCATTGTGCTTTGAAAGTCATGATTCTATTGTTACATTATCCAAGCTAAAGTTTCTTGCTAATGCGGAGTTGAGAAATGAGAAGAGACTCATGTTGCTATCACTTCTCGATGCCAACAAGAGGATGAGGGAGATGTATTTTATGCCTGCAGGAGATAATGAGTATAGAGGGTAAGTGTTTCATGCCTATCCTATATTTTCTCAAGATGGTATGTGCTTAGTTGGATTTCTTTCTTTGATGTGCTAGTTTGATTTCTTTCCAAGTAGATGGTTAACAAAGGAGACATTCCTTGAGAAAGTGGAGATCCAATCATCAATGGCTTTGGAGGATTTATGTGCACTTTGTGCAATGACCCAGCCACTTGATTTGCCAGAAGATTATACACTACAATAATATATAGAGGACATTAAGTTGGAGGGACGAAAGCATATGTTTGCTTCCCTAAGATCCAAGGATGGCAAGGCTGAGCTCAAGAGTGGGAGAAGAGGAGACAATATACTTTGCAGGAAAGGATAAGTACATCTCTTCTTCAGGGCAAGGATTGCATCCAAGCCTCCATCACCAATGGAAGAATTATTTCTTGCACAATAGATCTTTGAAGGTGCCTTTGATGGCACAAAGGGGTTATTGTTTCTAGCATTTCATTAAGCCTTGTCTCATTTAGTTCTTCATGCTTAGTGTCTTCATCAACAAGCAACATATCCATCAATATTTCTCTTGTAACTATCATCTCAATGTTCTTACAAGATGCATTTGGAGACACCTTAGCACGCATCAAAACCATGTCCTCAACCTATTGTCTTTTCTACATTGAGATCCCTTGTTCCACAAGGTGGTTGTGCATACCCATATGAATTATGCATCTGGTAACTCTTTCACGGTCATGCAGGAGACAATAGTACATGATTGTAGCACATGGTTCTACACACTCTGGTGACTCACCACAATGCTTGCAAATTAATGTTCCTATCTCCTTGTTGAGTGGCCCTAGAGAGGGTGTCTTCTTTAGCTTGCCTTTCCACTGTGTTTCATTTACTAAACTAGTGCGCTCATTGTAAGCACAATCCACATTATAACACCTCAAATAACCTCCACATCTGCTAAATCTTACAACACCTCTAAAAAACTCTTGTGTGCTTGTCGTATACTCTGTCCAAATATGCCCATCACACCTCTGATCTATTCCTTTCATAGGAGAGCCTGAACTTATTGGTGGTAGCTCAAACAAAACACATTTATCATATCTCGCTAGAAGTTCTTGCAACACATGCATCGATTGCATACTTGAAAAGGAGACATGCAAAGAGCTAGACAATGGAAGCCTTTGCAACATTGTAAGTACACTCACCTCTTCAACAAAAGTTGATGATGCATTTGACACTATTTTTCTTATGACCACCATGAAATGTTGATGGGTTCGGCCATCCAATCTGAACCCTTTCTCTCCCCCTTCCAAATCCACCAAAGGTTGACAAATAGCAACATCTTCAATTCTAATCTATTGATGTACTTGAATCTCTTGATCGCCAATGGCAAAATGGTCCTTAATGTCTGTTAATGCAACCTCACAAAACTCAGTATCATATCTAATAGCAAGTGTTTGAGATTGTAGATATTTCAGTAGAATAGTTTGAGGTGCCATTCTATTGTCTTAGATAGAAGGACATAAGTGCAAAGCCAACTTTCATGGCTTGAGCACCTCGTATTAATACATGGTGCCAAACTCTCATATCAAAGCAAGCTAAAATGACTTCCTTCCATGTGAAGAAGTAGTTTATGCTTGAACTATCACTTCCTCTTAGTTTGAATTATCGCTTCCTCTTTAATTAGATCTCTTTGAATTGCCACTTCCTCATACATCACAGAGCTTTTTGATCAAATCTTCGTCTCCAACTGAACTAGAGCCGTGGAGATAAAATCAAGTACCATGATAACAAGTTTGGAATGAAGGCCTTTCAGGCAAGCTCTAAACGCATTTTTTTCATTGGTAGAGCACGCATATTAATACGTGGTTGAAAAACTTTTAATCTTGCTTTTTTCCAAATGTTCTACCATTTTCTCATGCTATAAAGATTTTATAGTTTTCCTTTTATCAATTCTCCATTGAGGTGATTTGTTGGCAAGAATTATGTGTTTTAGGCAACAATTTGTTGGCCAGAACACATCGTATTAATGTGTGATTCCAAACATTATGAAAATTCCAGATTTGCGCTTGAGGAAGGCAAGATTTCGGAGGTCATTAAAGAAGGCAATTTGCAGGTTTTAGCTCAGCGTATTAATACGCTATGCAAAAGGTTATTCCTCATGCAGATTTAGGAGGGCATATTAGTGTTGTGTTTGTGCTTACTCTTGGAGCCATTTGTTGGGGCTTGAGCAAAAAGGTGAATTTTGGCCTGCCTTGATATAGCAAATGCTTGAAAAATAACAGATTGATTGTTTTTTCATCATGGATTGTTTTTTGTTATTGGTGGATTTCAGTCTTGGAATCATCGTTAAGAAGAGGGTTTTGAAACTTTGTGAAAACAAAAAGCCTCCTCTTGCCACTACTGCAAGGGCGCAAAGAAGGAAAAGAGAGTGCCCCCTGAGTGAGGGATCTGTCCATGACAATGTAGGGAATGAGAGAGAGGTTCTTGAAGTGGATAGTGTTGTAATTCAGGGTATGGATGAAGACATTGAGCGGTCACTTCCACAAGAGGATGAAGAGATATATGTCGATCTTGCAGAAATGGAGGTGGAGATGGCAAGAGGAGGTGATGTCATTGGTAGATGCAGACTCCTTGGCTCTGATGAGGGTCCGTAAATACCATTGTGTAGGATGATTCCATATGCTCGTGTACGTGGTTTGAGGTCTGATAAGGCAACACTTAAAAGTGCTTTTCAATATGAAGGTTACTTACCTGAAAAAGGGCCTTCATTGTTTCTCTTTGCACATCAAATGGGGAGGAAACAAAAGTCACAAATGAAGTCAGAGAAACATGGACACCATTGTGGAGGGAAGTTGAAGGTGAATTTGAAAAGTAGCTTGCAAGTAAAAAAGAGTGGCAATTTATGTGTAAGCAGATGTTTTATGTATGGGAGGGCAATCATCGTACCACTGCATGGATGCAATTGATTTCTAAGGCCTACATGGAGACTAAGGCAAGACACATTAGGGTGATGTGCACAATGATAGACCCTCGCCTTACTTCAGAGATTGCATTGCTTACTAGATTGCAAAGAATGAATTCATAAGTGCATTAAAATATTTTATTTGATGCCGTGCACGATTTGATATGGAAACTACTAACTAGAATGCTATTTGAACCTTGTCTAGTTGTGCGGATTGAATGAGCATGCTTTCATTAAACCTAGTGTATGAGACACTCTTGTTAACACAAACAATAATGTGAGTGTGATGCCACCTTGTTTCTTAGTACTTTGACTAGTGAACAATGTGTAGTTATTGAAAAAGCAAGGACAAGGGATTCAAAAGGGAAAAAACAATGGTACCTTTAACAAGAGGATATCTTGCACGTTTGGTGTTTTAGGTGTGCTCATTTTTATTGTATTCACATTTCTCATTGTATTCATTCTTTTCATTTAGCAAGATTAGCAGTTTTAATTGTATCCATTCACTATTTCTCAAGGGTCTTGATTTCGTAGATTGAATACACTGGAGACCTTACGCAAGCAATAGAACATGTGGGAAAGACAATTTCTGAAGAGAGGAGGGCAGAGGCTGAGTGCAAAGAGCGTACAAGAATTCACAAGAAGTACAAAGATAAAATGGGAATGGTATGTGACCATCTTTTTCTTGAATGCTATTGATGGCTTTTAATGTGAAGTATCTTATCTTTTTGCTTTGCTGAATCATCCTAGGTGCTCAACGTCCTTGATCCTAAACTTGGTGATGTGTGGAAGAAAAATGTTTTTTCATTGCGCTTTGAAAGTCATGATTCTATTGGTACATTATCCAAGCTAAAGTATCTTGCTAATGCAGAGTTGAGAAATGAGAAGAGATTCATGTTGCTATCACTTCTCGATGCCAACAAGAGGATGAGGGAGATGTATTTTATGCCTACAGGAGATAATGAGTATAGAGGGTAAGTGTTTCATGCCTATCCTATATTTTCTCAAGATGGTTTTTCTTTGATGTGCTAGTTTGATTTCTTTCCAAGTAGGTGGTTAACAAAGGAGATATTCCTTGAGAAAGTGGAGATCTAATCATCAATGGCTTTGGAGGATTTATGTGCACTTTGTGCAATGACCCAGCCACTTGATTTGCAGAAGATTATACACTACAATAATATATAGAGGACATTAAGTTGGAGGGACGAAAGCATATGTTTGCTTCCCTAAGATCCAGGGATGGCAAGGCTGAGCTCAAGAGTGGGAGAAGAGGAGATGGAGGAGCATAGAGGAAGGCAACAGAGCTTGATCAAGCAGTGCAGCATGTGGTTTTTAGGTATAGTTTTGAGTTGTTTTGTTATGTTGCATTATCTTTGTGAGCACTTTGACACAACATTAAATTGTATGTCATACAATCTTTATGGTATCTCTCCCACTTGGTGCAAGAAGGAAAATTGAAAGATCTCCCTAGGCAGTGCAAAGGGTGGTTTAGGGTTACCTTGCAGTATCTTTCTAAGAGCTTTGACACAACATTAAACTGTATGTCTTTAAGGTATCTCTCCCACTTGGTGCAAGAAGGAAAATTGAATGATTTGCCTAGACAGTGCAAAGGGTGGTTGGAGATTGGGAACCCAGCAAGTTGCATGTACCCAGGAAGCATGCATGCATTGTCTCAATGGGAACTTGCACACTTCCCTTGGTGGATTGACTTCACCGATGGTAAAGTTTTAACAAGAGAGAGAGATCTCTTCACACAATATTATACAAGGAAGAAAAGTGAAGATAAGGCCACAAGCAAGATAGACAAGGGGAGTCAAAAGGCTACAACTTATGTGCCACCACCGAAGGATGTTCCACCCCTGGATGAAGAAGGTGTTTATTAAATCATTTTTATAAATTTGTTCAATTGTTGTGGAAACTATTTTTGGTTGCAGATTGACCGATTCGATTTACTTGCACAGTTTTTGTAGAGATTCCAGCTCGTGTTGATAAAGAACGTCAGGAAAGCATTGGCCAAGACCAAGGTATAATCATTTCTCCTTTCATGAAACAATTGTTCTGTATACAATAATTCATTGTTATATCATTTTCATTACTGCAAGAAAAGGTTATATTGTTATATTTGTGATATTGTATATTACAGGAAGTAGGATGGTTGTGAAAGAGATGATCACTTATGTCTTTCATTGTCCATCACCTATTGATCCCACTATGTATCGAGGAGACACATTGCTTTGCAATTGCTCCATTGGAGATTATATTGCCATGGGCTTGGACTTTCTTGATGGGAAGAAGAATGGTGTTTACATGCAAGCTCATGAATTTTTCTTAGCAATGGCTGAAAAAAAACAGACTATAGGAGATTTGGCAAGAAGGTGAAGTGGGCTGCAAACTTTATGTTGCTTGACTTTCCGACTGGTTTTGAGATTTGTGGAGATGTTGACCTCCCATCATGGAACAAACTCACAGAGGATCACTTGAAGTATGGCATAGCTGTAGCTGCAGCGATGTTGGATGATGATGGGTGGTTGGTCCTCATCTGTCCATTGACAGGTGAGCTTCTATTTACATCCATTTACTTCCTTCTTTTGCTTTACTTCCATTTAAGACTTCAAGCATGGATGCTCTTTGACAATATGGATATTTTGTATGATCTGTATATGAAGGACCATGTATTACATGGATGGAACGATATGTTCGTGCACAAGGATTGGAGGTGGACCCTCGTGTATTTGTGCTAGAAAAGCTTCCATATGGTCACATAAATGTACACGAATGAGAAGATATGTTGGTGAGTTGGGTTCGTGAAGTTTCTTCTTATCATTGTATCGTGTGAGAGATAAAATGTCAATGGCATATGTTCCTTCATCTTGCAGATGCAATCCTTGATGCTTGTGTTTGTGAGGCGTGTGGGCCATAAACCACCAACATTCCATGTGGAGAGTGAACCTCTTTTTGACAAGCTGAATGTTTGCCAAATGAGTGACCACTGGACTCATTATCTCCTTGACATACAAAAGACAGCTCGAGGAGCATTAGAGAAATCTGCTAGTTTCATTGAGTGTTTGTTGATCCTTTTGTGTCCTCCTGGTGATTTGTGCATGGAGATGGGATGTGGTGTGGCACCTCTCATGAGAGCATGCTTGGCAAATCGGCATGCATGCTTCTCTTTTGATAATGATGCTTTCATTGTGAGTAGTGTTGTGGAGCCACTTGTGCAAACTGCCAATGCAAAGAGAGCTCGATTGGAACTTCTTGATCAAGACATTGAGGGTGATGAGAATGCTATTGAGCCTCTCAAAAACCCTTATGACTCATAGTGAGCTACTTTTAGCATGACTTTCTTTGTGCTTGTTTAGGTGATATTTAGTGACATTTTAGAGTTGTGTGATTAACATGGTCAGGGGTAATGACAAATTATGGTGATTGGTATTTTTAATACTTTTGATTGGAGGAAGACACATAAATTCTAGCACTCATCTAACTATTCTCTTATGCCACACTTAATTAAAGACTCACTCCATGTGATCTTATGTGATATTGGTCAAACTATGAAGTGCAAGTGATAAGTAATTTCTTTTGGAAAGTCAAATGCAATGGACGTCTTGTCATACATGTTGTTTTGAAGGTAGGAATGGAGCATGGTGTGCTTGGGCGTAGAGTTCATTGCTTGCATTCTTAAATGTGATATGTTGCAAAAATACTTCAATAATGTTCAATAGTCAAATAGTCATATAAACTTTAGTGCTATTTGTACATTCATATATATTTACGGTGTATATTGTGTGTAGTGAACTACCATGCTATGCAGAAGCAATGGCAAGGGAAATGGTGAAAAGATATAAGACTGTTCAAAGGATCAAAGAGATGAAACAAGTTCATTGCATCTTTGTTGACGATGAATGCTCAACAAGTTCGACCTAAGCTTCAATTTGTTGTTGAATTATAAGTCAATTTATTGCTTCAACTTGGTCTTCAATCGTTGAAAGGAAACTAAGAAAGACTATTGGTGATGAATTATCATGTTCCATAAGATATTCTAGTGCTTGTATGATCATGTTTGTTGGCTTCTTTTGTTTCTAGTTGTCAGATCCTAAGTCAATTGTCATATCTATAATATACTAAGCACGCTAATTGGATAGGATCATTTAGAGAATGTGAGACCTTGGATTTAATGTGATGAATGTAAACCATTAGATCAATTCAGTTAGAGTGGTATCAATTAGTATCATGAGGTTTGCCTGATTCTTGCATTGGGTTCTGAATCCTCGAACCACCTACAGGCTTCGAGATCATGCGGATAGCATAGTTCGTGATCAATCTTTCTAGGTTTTTTCTTATCTTCAATTTGTTTCATGGAGTTCCATCACCATGCTTGAAGGACAGAAGTCAACATCCAAATAATGTTCTATAATGCATCCTTTTTTCCTCTTGTATAAATTGGATATAAAAATTTTGAAGGGTGAATGGCTGTTATTGTATATACTATAGGGCCATTATGACTGCAAAAATGATGCCGGGTGGAACGAAATGGATATAGCCTATTTTAACTTTAAACCTTTGTTTCATAGAGGTCCAATAAGATCGTTCTTGCAAATTTTTTGGGTGGATTGTTTGTCTTCCTAAATAGTTTTAAGATGGAGGGGAATGTTGGGATCCCTCCATGGAACAAAGTCATAAAGGAACACTTGGGTACAATATAGCCACATGGGGCTGGTGATGATGGGACTATTATTTTCCCATTTGCAAGAAGGAAATGCTTGCTTTATTTTATTATTTTTGCCTTTTTGCATGACTTCACATACAACATCACTATTTATCTTAATGTCCTTCCAGTCAAAACATTAATGTTTAATTTGTTAACGAACCACGTATTTCTCAGATGGACCATGTTAAATGTGTTACTTAATAGGATAGGCATGCAACATCATATTTTCAATTGCATGTTGGAATCATGACTTTAACTATGTAAAGTGTACTCCCTTGGTTTTTAATGCTCGCTTTTCTTACCTCACTCGGCTTTTGTCGCTCACTTTATCGACTACCTCTATTGCTAGTTGACCTTGATTAAACTAGTTGGGTTGGGTGGACTGGGTCAGCAGTTGCCTTTGTTGATATATCGATTGGGGCTTGACATTCGGATGTCGGCATTGGGAGGTTCCATGATTCCCCCATCTGGCACAATGAGCGCAATAGAGTGTCAGCCTAGCCCTAAGGCATGGGGACTCAGGGTGGTTTGCCATGCATAGTCTGCACCACACATTGTCTCTCCTAGGAAATAGGTGAGGATTTCTGAGACCTTATCTTGTTAATCCTCCCTTAAGTTGTTGGGACACTTGGTTCAAGACGTTGGTATCATTTCATCTATGTTCGCTCCCCTAGGCATTGGTGTTGTCTCCTTAGCCTCACTTGAGCTAATAGTATTTCTTGTATGAGACACATTGGAGGAAGCCACAAAGAACTTCTCTGGTTGAGCCCTGATCCTTCATATTATCATCTAAGAGTATAGTAGTCTGGCTGCACAACTCAAACAATGTGGGGTTTAGGGTAAACAGATGATCATGTAGCTTTGCATCCCTTAACCCAATGAGGAACCATGGCAATAAGTGTTCCTCTCATGAGGCTCGTAGTGGTAATTCAAGTGTTTAATCCTTGTGATATATTCCCGTAATGTCTCATGCTCTTTCTACTTGACCTCATACACCTGCTTAATAGGTCTCGATCTGGGACCAATGGGGGCGAACCCCACTATGAAGGCTTTTCTTAGTGTCTCCCAATTGGTTTTCTCCTTTGTGCCTAGAGCCCTATACCATTGGGCTACCTTACCATCTAGGCTCAACCCGAATGCATTCACTTTATCTAGGTCACTTATGTCCCCAAAGGTCTCGCAAAATTGCTCAAACCTTTTGACATGGGACATTGGAACTCCGTCTCCTAGGAATTTCTTCATGAGCTTGGAGATGATGACTGAAGGACTTCTTCAAGCATTGGTGTTATGACAACAACAAATGATCTTTTGTTTTAAAACCTATGGGAGGATTTGTGGGGCCCGCAGGGTGACAAAAGCTAGCCATGGAGACAAAGAACCAAGAAGCGTGATAGAGAAGTTGGTGGTGGGAGATGGCTCTTTGCGCCTTCTCTCGTTGTGGCTTGTCAATCTTTTGATGTCGACTACTTTATTTCATGTAATCATTAATGTGGGTTTGAGACTAATTAGAATAATTATTGAAAATGATTGCAAATCTGATTATGAGTGGAATGCATCATTGTAAATACCATGGGTATGAATTATAAATACCTTGGTATAGGGATAGAATGGATTGAGAGATATATTATTTGCTTTGTAATTGGGAAAATAGAAATGAGTCATCTATTTTGAGTGGGCCAGATGACTGCATGGCCTCCATAATGTACTAAAATAATATGGAGAGCACAGGCCAAGCACATGGAGGGCATGTGGAGGAGTGTGGAAGGGTGTAAAGTCAAGAGGATCCCTTCTAGAATTCCAAGGTGGTATATGGAGGATGTTGACATATGGAAAAGAGAGGGTCCCTATGGGCTCCAAGGGAAAAGACTCTTGACTTTCTCAAATTTTAAAGAGTCATGAGGATCTTGTGATGGGACACTTGTTAAAATGTGCCCGAAAGGATATTTGATGGTGACCCATGTCCTTATGTCACCAGGGGGTGAAGGAATCTACTGGCTGAAAATGTAACAAGGTGAAGGAGGGTGAGAATTGCTGTATAAAAGAGACCTCTCTCCTCCCTCTCCAGCATCTGGTTCTTCCCTTCGTAGTTATGCCATCACTTGTATCTAGCTTTGCCTATCTTTTCCCTTCTCCCTAGAGCATTAGGCTCTCACTTTGTACCCCTCTTCTTGCTTTTGATGTTTGAATAAAGTTCATGCTTCCTTTTCCTCATCCTTCTTCCATCTCCTCTCTCCTCGCTCTAAAGCTTAGTGTACCCACATGAGTGAGTCATTTCTAGATCTGTGTTAAGAGTATTCTCTACTCCCCTGGGTGACCTCAATTTGCCATGTATCTAGGAAGCTACTTCTTTGTTGAAGGAGATCGTTGCCCTTTCCATAACTGCAGTCGGGTATGGACAATTTTGACAATCTTCCGTAAAATGGTCATAACTTTCTACTTTGAGCTCCGTTTTGAATGAAACTTACATGAAAATCTTCATCTTTTCAAGATCTTTCTATGATGTATTCCGATATTTGTTCCATTTAGTAAAATAAAAGTTGTTGTTTGCGTGGTCAGGTTTGTTGTTTAGAGCAGTTTTGAGAACCTTTCGTAAAACCATCATAACTTTCTGTTCCAAGCTCCGTTTTGAATTATGCTGATATCAGAATCTTTGTATTTTCAAGATCTATCTACTAATGTATTTAGATATTTGTTCCATTTAGTAGAGTTAAATTTATTGTTATCTAAGTGGTCGGGTCTATTGTTTGGAGCAGTTTTGAGAACCTTTCGTAAAACCGTCATAACTGTGTTCCAAGCTCCATTTTGAATGAAACTGATATTAGAATCTTCGTCTTTTTGAGATCTATGTTTCATCCCAATCATCCCATTCAGCCAAATCAGCCCTATCAATTCACGCCTTTCACATCAGTTCACATTGTGTTGAGTCAAAAGATGTTCTTCTAACAATGGCTCGCCCTTACTTTTGGGGATGACCGATTAGCTCAAATCAATGCTTCCCCTCAGCCTTTCTTATTTCTAATGCTAGAGTACAACCTCACCTTTGACGTCTATATCTTCATTTTGATCTAAGAAGATAGAGACTGAGTGTCTCTTTAAACTTCATCTAATGCCCAAATCTCTTCTCTCTTCTTCAATTTGTGGGTTGAGATGTGACCAAAACCAAACCCCCAGTTTTGTGTCACATCTTTTGGTGGAGACGCCGCATAGGTTTTGCCTAGGATTTTCCTATCATAACCTCACGATCTTAGCTTGTTTACAAGCAAAGACTTTCTTCTTTGTGCTCATTTTTTGTACAAGATGTACAACATTCCAGTGTTCCATGGATCAGAAGGAGAACACCCAAGGAGTTACCTTTGGGAATTGAATCAAGCATGCCGCTTGATTGGTTGGTCCATGAAGGAACGTGATGAGATACTTCCAGATTTCTTGGAGGGTGTGGCCTTAACTTGGTACAACTTGGTACGAGGCCTTGCCAAAAGATACCAAGGATGATTGGGAAAGCTTGGTCGAGGCAATGAAGGAGAGATTTGGGACATTGGAGTCACCAAATTCCTTGTTATTGCAGCTGGAGAAGATTTCCCAAAAGGAAGGAGAGTCAGTTTTGACCTTTGCTATGAGGGGGGGTTTCCATTTTTCGAGCAAAGTCCCCCGAGCGACGAGCAGACAAAAGGTAGGAGGGGTCAAAATATATAGGCTCAAGTCATTTCTGGGGAGCAAAAAAATCCAAATTATTTCAAGGAATATGTAAGTAAATATGAAATACTAATAAATATATATAGATATAAATATACCTTTATATAATATACATATATAATGTCCAAGTGGTGACTTATTTTATCACTTTCAAAAATCCTTTCTTTTCCTTTCACCATTGGTTGGATCATGAAATTTTGAGCAAATATCCTCTTTATAGTTCCTCAAGATGACCTAAGAAAATAATATAATACTTTTTAATAGAACCTCTAAGTGTATTTTTCCAGAAGAATATGGTTTGAAGAGCTTGCCCCCCAACCCTATTCCACCGGCGGAATACCCTTGGAGAGCCTACACAGAAGGGGTCATAACTTTTGCTCCTTATCTCAGATTGAGGAGCTGTAAAAAGGAAAAATTTTCAAAATTTCATGATCTATGAAATGGTAGGCTTAAAATTATACTTTTGATAGTTATAAAAGATAAAAAGTAAAAATTTCAAGATGTATATGAGAGTTACAACTTCTTCCTCATTCATATTATGGTAGGAAGGAGTTTAATAGAGACCACATTTCTTTAAAAGTACTTAGGTTTGGAGAATTGGGAATATTTTGAAATTCGTTCCTTGCCTTCCCATATTTGATAATATATTAGAGATTAATTTATGATCGATTATAATGGCCTCAAGTATGAGGTTTCCAATATCTTTTTCCTACTCATCCAAGGAATATGGTATACATTGTTATATGAGAGCCTTAAATATGGGATTGCTAAAGATTAGGGAAACTCATTTAAATTGATTTAATTACCATAATCCTCAAAAGAGAGTATGGTAGGGAGGTATTTATAGGAGTTTCTAAAGTGTTCACTATTTGTTCATATTTAGATGATGTTCTCTAAAATGAGGGTTATAATGAAAAATAAGTAAGTATATGGTTCCATAAATGAGAAATTAAGAAAGAATTGTATATTCCTTTGAGAAATATATAAGCATGGTTGGTGTCAAAAATTATCGCTTGGACTTTTCTGCTTGTAGGTTTTTGCTCGGAACGTGTGTACATCTGCTATGAGGTATGAGGATTTATTCATCAAGTACCAACAAGCTGCTTTGCATGTGGTTGAGTCTTCGTCATCTTCTATGGGAGATTCTAAAGGTTCATTGGCAATGGAACATCTCAAGATGAGCAAATTTGTTTATGGTTTGGATTCTACCTTGTGTGGAAAGGTTCTAAGCAAAAATCCCAGTAATTTCAAAGAGGCTCTTCGCATTGCTTTGAAGAGGAGGCGGCCCATCAAATTGAGTTTGCATTTCAGCCATCTACAAGTGTCATGACTCTGGCACATCGAGTAGAGGTAGCCTCAACATCCCAAGTATCTACTCCCTCACTGGATCATAATATTACACAATTGATGGTAGAATTTGCTCATTTGAAGTTGCACTTAGTGAATGCCAAGCCACCTAGGGCTCCACGAACTGAGAATAAGCCTAGGGATGAAAGCATTATGAATGTCAAGAGAAGGGACACTATTGTCCCGAATGTCCAAAATTGGAAAAAGATGAAGACAAGAGTGTAGTACTCTTAGAAAGAACATGTTCAGAGGAGGAAGATGAGGAAGAAACTTTGATGCCATTGATGACAAGAAGTCGTAAAACTAGGAGTAACGAGGAAGAGGAGAAAGAGAAAGAATGGAAACATAAGAAGAAAAAGTCATCCCAAAGAAAGATTAGACAAGATTTTCCTCTTGGACAAGGGACTCTTAGTTATGATCTATTGACAGACCTTAGAGAGAAGACTGCACAAATCACATTTGGGCAGCTTTTGGCACTCTCTTTAAAACTTAGCAAGAAATGGAGCAAATTGGCCAACACTAGGGAGTCTAAGAAAAAGAAGAAAAAGGATAAATGGGACACCTATGGCACAAAAGGTAGACATAGATGTGGGAGATGATGTACCTATTGTTGATGTTATCATAGATGGCCAGACTGTTTCTAATGCATACATTAATGGGGGTGCATCGATAAATGTCATGAGTGAAAAGACAATGAAAGATGCTGATTTGAAGTTATCTTCTCTTAACTCTCCTTATCGCATTAAGTAGGCTGATAACACTAGAGTGAAAACTCTAGGAGTTGTGAAGAATTTGGTAGTAAATGTGTGTGGAATTTCTGTACCTACAACATTTCAGGTTATTCCTACAAAACCAGATGCTAAGGCTTACCCATTGATCTTGGGAAGGCCTTGGCTCCATCAAGTGAAGGCAGTACAAAAGTGGGAGATAGGTGATATTATTCTCTAAGGAGGGAATAGGAAGGTCCGCTACAACATCAAGAGTCACCACAAGAAGGTGGTAAAGGAGGAAACTTCAACTTCTGAGAGCTCGGAGTCTGAGTCATCTGCTCACGAGACAAGTGGCACCTTCGAGGAGTCCATCTCAGAAGGAGAGGTGGAAGGAGTGGTGTTTAGTCTTTGCCTTGGTGTTGATTGGGGGGACAATCAAGGAAATGGAGCTTCAAAAGGAGAATCATCTTCAACCATGTATGAGGAAGTGGTGGATCGCACAAGTCTTCGCCAACAAAATGAGATTCTTCTTGATGAGACTGTAACAAGTACTGAAAGAGATGAATACCTAGAAATGCTTGGTGGGTTTCCTAATCTGTTTGCAAATAGTTACTCACAGGTGTGCCAAGTTACCTTAGTGGAGCACAAAATTGACTTGAAGCCTCAAAGCAAGCCAATGGTGCAAAGGCTTAGATGGTTGGGAGTGATATAAGTAGAAGTGCTCAGGAAGGAGGTAACTAACTTGCTCCAAGTTGGGTTTATTTTTCTAGTTGAGAATTCAGAGTGGGTTTCTCCAGTGGTGGTTACTCCCAAGAAAGGAAAGAAATGGCATGTTTGTGTGGACTTTTGCCTCTGAATACATGCACAAAGAGGGATTATTTTCCTCTACCATTTCAAGATGAGATATTGGATCAAGTTGTAGGCCATGAAATATATTCAATATGTGATGGGTACTCCGGATACTTCCAAATTTGGATTTGTGAGGAAGATCAAAGGAAGACTTCATTTGTTACACCATGGGGGGTGTATGCATATAGGGTGATGCCATTTGGTTTAACTAATGCACTAGCAGCTTTCCAACATTTCATGAGCCAGGTATCTGCACCCTACTTGGGAAAGTTCGTAAGAGTGTTTTTGGATGATTTTTGTATTTATTCAAGCCGTGTGGATCACTTGGAAAAGTTGAGGATTGCATTGAAAAGCATTGATGATGCAAAATGTTTCCTTGATCCTACAAAATGCCGTTTGGCCAGGTTGAAGGTGGCTTTGTTAGGACATGTTATCTTAGAGGAAGGTATAGAAATGGATCCTGAGAAGGTACAAGCAATCATGGCCCTTCCACCACCTAGTAATGTCAGAGAGGTGAGGGGTATTTTGGGTAAAACAAAGTATTACCAGTGCTTTGTTGATATGTTTTCTGAAAAGATGTATCCTATAAATTTATTGATAAAGAAAAATCTATCTTTCCAATGGGGACTAGAGCAAGATGAGGCATTTTGTTTGCTTAAGGAATGCATGAGCCAAAGGCCAATTATGCAACCTCCTAGGTGGGAGGAGGATTTCTATGTGAATCCAAGTGTGTCAACTCATTCAGTGGGAGCTATACTACTTTAGAAGGGTGAGCAAGGATGCATACAACTAGTGTATTATGCAAGTTGGCAACTCACGGAGGTTGATGAGCAGAGGTACAGTGAAATGGAGAAAGAAGGTTTATCTTTGGTCTTTGCAGTGAAGAAGTTTAGGTCATACTTGCTACCTCGCCCTTTTTTCTTCCTTACGTCTCAACCTGATTTACAATTTTTGGTTTGCAAACCAATCCTATTGGAAAGTTTGCTAAGTGGATTTGTGAGCTTCAAGAGTTCTCTTTCACTTTTATTACAGAAAGCACCACTAGAGCTTCTCTGGTAGATTTGCTCAAGTAACGAGGAAGAAGAAGTAACAAAGGCAAAGGAAGACTTAGATGAAGAGTTGGAGACCCCGCCAACAGCTTTCAAGTTGTATTTTGATGGAGCCTTTAGCCCTTCTAGGAAATGTGGGGCTAGGGGGATAATTCTATTTGATTCAGAAGGAAAAGAGGTATGGGCCAAGGGTATGCAATTTCCTAAAGTAATATCAAATAATGTGGCTGAGTACAATGCATTGATCTATGGATTAGAAGATTGCCTAAAGGAAGGAGTGAAAGAGGTAGAGGTTAAAGGAGACTCTCAACTGGTCATTAGGAAAATGAAAGGTGTTTATAAGGCACGGATTCCTAATCTACAAGATCTTTATAAAAGAGCGATGGAGTTAAAGGAAGCTTTTGAGTTTTGCAAGTTTGTGCATATTCAAAGAAAATATAATCATCAAGCTAATGAGATGGTTACTAAAGCTATGGCTTCTTTCACTGAAGCTACTCTTGCATTGATAGATACAGGTTGGCCAGAGCTCCAAGATGTTCAATATTACTTGGATGAAGGACATTTTCCTCATGGATTGACCCCTCAACAAAAGTAGAGGCTCACAAGGAAGGCTCGTCCTTATACAATCCTTGGGGATATTCTATACAAGCAAGGTAAAGATAAGGTTCTTAGGAGGGTAGTGAGCTTGGAAGAATCTAAAAGGATTATGGAGCTATGTCATGAATGTTCATGTCACTTTTCTTCAGCCATCACTACTCGAAAGATCCTTAACACAGGGTATTATTGGCCCCGACTCAACAAAGATGTCCATGAGTGGTGCCGAAGTTGTGAGGTATGCTAAGCATATGGATGCAAGTAATTGGTTCCTGGGCCCTTGAATCCCATTCTAGCATATGGTCCATTTGAGAGGTGGGGTTTGGATTTAGTTGGCCCTCTTCCTCATTCTTCACAAGGGAAGTATTATATATTAGTTGCAACTGATTATGCAACTAGATGGGCAGAAGCAAAAGCTACTGTCAACAACAAAGCAACAACGGTGGCATTATTTCTCAAGGAGTTTACATGTGCCTGTTTTGGTTGCCCTTTGGAAATCCTTACAAATAGAGGGAGGTCTTTTAGGAATGACTTGATTGAATCTTTAGTGCACAAATTGAAAATAAATCATGTCATATCAACTCCATATTATCCCCAATGCAATGGTCTTGTGGAAAAAACTAATGGTTTGCTTTGTGGGTCCTTGTCTAAGCTAGTAGACACCATGAAAAGGAAGTGGGATGTGCATATACTACAGGTTTTGTGGGCTTATAGAACCACTGATAAGCTCTTCCTTGGTTTCACACCTTTTCAACTAGTTTATGGAGTGGAGGCCATCTTGCCAATAGAATTGGAAATCTCAAGCCTTCGCACGTCTTTTTCTCGATTGTGCAATGAAGAAGAAACACATGCCCAACATCTAGTACAGTTGGAGACCTTGGATGAGAAGCGGCTTCAAGCACTTCAACATTTGGAGGCAGCACAACGACGTCACAAAGCAAGGTATGAATCTCTTACCAAGAAGAAGAAGAAGCCAAAACTCAAAGAAGGAAGCTTGGTCATGAAGTTTGATGGTCATGTGGAGAAGCGGCTAGACAAGAAACTCCTTCGCTGCTGGGAAGGTCCCTTCAGGGTGAAGAAAAAGTTCAAAAATAACACTTATCTTTTGGAAGATGCAAATGGTCAAGAGGTCCTTGGACGTGCCAATGAGTACCGGTTAAAAGTGTTTTATCCACGGATACCATGGCCAACAGACTCCTATGCCAAGCACATGGATCTGCTGGGGGGGGGAAGATGTGACGACAAAAAATGATATTTTGTTTTGAAACCTGTGGGAGGATTTGTGGGGCCCGCAGGGTGACAAAAGCTAGCCATGGAGACAAAGAACCAAGAAGCGTGACGGAGAAGTTAGTGGCAAGAGACGGCTCTTTGCGGCTACTCTCATTGCGGCTTGTCAATCTTTTGATGTCAACTACTTTATTTCATGTTATCATTAATGTGAGTTTGACACTAATTAGAATAATTAGTGAAAATGATTGCAAATGTGATGAGTGGAGTGCATCATTGTAAATACCACGGGTATGAATTATAAATACCTTGGTATAGGGATAGAATGGTTTGAGAGATATATTATTTGCTTTGTAATTGGGAAAATAGAAATGAGTCATGTATTTTGAGTGGGCCAGATGACTGCATGGCCTCCATAATGTACTAAAATAATATGGAGAGCACATGCCAAGCACATGGAGGGCATGTGGAGGAGTTTGGAAGAGTGTAAAGTCAAGAGGAATCCTTCTAGAATTCCAAGGTGATATATGGAGGATGTTGACATATGGAAAAGAGAGGGTCCCTATGGGCTCCAAGGGGAAAGACTCTTGACTTTCTCAAATTTTAAAGAGTCATGAGGATCTTGTGATGGGACACTTGTCAAAATGTGCCCAAAAGGACATTTGATGGTGACCCATGTCGTTATGTCACAGGGGGTGAAGGAATCTACTAGCTGAAAATGTAACAAGGTGAAGGAGGGTGAGAATTGCTTTATAAAAGAGACCTCTCTCCTTCCTCTCCAGCATCTAGTTCTTCCCTTCGTACTTATGCCATCACTTGTATCTAGCTTTGCCTATCTTTTCCCTTCTCCCTAGAGCATTAGGCTCTCACTTTGTACCCCTCTTCTTGCTTTTGATGTTTGGAATAAAGTTCATGCTTCATTTTCCTCATCCTTCTTCCATCTCCTCTTTCCTCGCTCTAAAGCTTAGTGTACCCACATGAGTGAGTCATTTCTAGATCTGTGTTAAGAGTATTCTCTACTTCCCTAGGCGACCTTAATTAGCCATGTATCTGGGAAGCTGCTTCTCTGCTGAAGGAGATCATTGCCCTTTCCATAACTGCAGTCGGATATGGATAGTTTTGACAGTCTTCCATAAAATGGTCATAACTTTCTACTCCGAGCTTCGTTTTGAATGAAACTTATATCAAAATCTTTGTCTTTTCAAGATCTAGCTAGTGATGTATTCCAATATTTGTTCCATTTAGTAGAATAAAAGTTATTGTTATCTGAGTGGTCGGGTCTGTTGTTTGGAGCAGTTTTGAGAACCTTTCATAAAACTGTCATAACTTTATGTTCCAAGTCTGTTTTGAATGAAATTGATATCAAAATCTTTGTCTTTTCAAGATCTATCTATTAATGTATTCAGATATTTGTTCCATTTAGTAGAATTAAAGTTATTGTTGTCTGAGTGGTCGAGTCTATTGTTTGGAGCAATTTTGAGAACCTTTTGTAAAACTGTCATAACTTTCTGTTCCAAGCTCCGTTTTGAATGAAACTGATATCAGAATCTTCATCTTTTTGAGATCTATGTTTTGTCTTAATCACCCCATTCAGCCAAATCAGCCCTATCAATTCACGCCATTCACATCAGTTCTCATTGTGTTGAGTGAAAAGATGTTCTTTCAACAACGGCTCACCCTTATTTTTGGGGCTAACTGATTAGCTCAAATCAATGCTTTCTGTCAACCTTTCTTATTTCCAATGCTAGAGTACAACCTCACCTTTGATGTCTATATCTTTGTTTTGATCTTAGAAGATAGAGTGTCTCTTTAAACTTCATCTAATGCCCAAATCTCTTCTCTCTTCTTCAATTTGTGGGTTGAGATGTGACCAAAACCAAACCCCCAGTTTTGTGTCACAATGTCTCTCCCGATAACAACTTGTGGCACGGCCCCCCTCCTAGTGCTTGCATTAGGATCCTCATCTCCTCATACACCAGCATTGTCTGCAGTGTAGGCGGAGCTACTTGAGGGGATGGCATGGTACCATAATTGAGTGGTCCTTGAGGTGGGTTATAGAAAGTTGTAGGCTAAGTAGGTATTGTGTTTGCTAGTTCTATCTTGATAGGACCTAGAGTCAGCATACATGGTGGGCTCGGGTGTATAGGCCCACCGATATGGACCTAGGCATAGGCATTGGTCATCATGGTGCAACCTAGGGAAAGGAGTGCTCCTACCCGAGTTGAGTATAGATTGGGATGAGGGGCCATCATGTGTGGAAGAGTATTTTGCCCGAAGCCCATCTTCTCATTTCCATGCCCCGCAAGACTCAGTGTCCAAAACTTGGGTACCCAGGGCTCAAAGGTTCTTGTAAAAGATGGTTCACCCTCATAGAATTGAACATGAGGTCCTATAGGATGGGCATGGGGTTACTTTGAGCATTATTTGATGCAAAATTTGGTGGAGGATCTTGTTGCTCTTCAGATACTCTTGTTTGCCTAGTGAAGAGGTTGACTAAGTCAAGACAAACTGCCCCATAAAATTAGAAAATGATTCCCTCAACCGCTAGGTGGTGGTCGAGGGTGTAGGGGATTGGGGCCTAATCGAGCTGGAGTTAGGAGCCATGATGGCTCCAAGATTTGGCCATTTTGGCGTCGAAGCTCATTGAGTCTTCCAAACTTGAACTATTGCCTTGTAAAGGGCTATGTATCGAATATGAGCTTGGGACTTATACAGAGTGGTTCCTTGGCCCGATATCAAGTTGTTGGAGGCACTATCTTTCGACTCTGGCCTAGCTCCGAGGATTTTCCTAGATCTCAATAGCATGTAGGTGGGTCAGGGTATTGGTGGGTATGCTTATGGGGTTTTCACTCTCTCTACACCAATCAACCCGACCTGTGCACCGGCTTGGTATCCCAACATGCATTGGGATGTTAATCCGCCATACGCTGGGAATTTTACCTTTGTGCATTGGGATGTTAACCCACCGTGCGCTGCATTGTTAATCGGATGTGCATGGGGTTAATAAGGTTATGTGTCCACTGGGTTAGTAACTCATCATGTGTGGGGTTAAGGTTGACCCCTATTTTTGCCAAGATGTGATCATTAATAATGCCAGTTGTCAGAGAATTTGTCAAATGTTCGGTTTTCAGTTAGCATCAGATGATGTTAGAGTGTTAGAAGGCTAACCCCACGAAGTCAACGCTCCCCATGTGGTCAACACTAACCTGACTATGTCAATGCTAACCCGATGAAAAATTATCTCGCCATGCGCTAGGCTAATATCTTAGCGTGTTTGCTGGATTCTTTGAATAACCTGGGCCTCTGTGTAGTGTTTAGAGTGTGTGCGGGTTGGTCTTCTAGCTAACCTACCTAATGGACAACAAGAAGCAACAAAAATGAATCAAAAATAGCAAAAAACAAGCAAGTTTAAACCAAAATGGAAGGTTTTCTTCCCGAGATGGACTGTTTGTCATTTCCAAGACCTTGAAACTTCAACCCAATCATCACCATTCAGCTTTTCTAGTGGCATGGGACTTCATCCAAGGCTTAGCAATGATTCAAAGCACTACCTCCTAGATTTTGAGCCCTCCAATGCACACAAAACTACAAAAAACTACCAAAAAACAGTTTGAATCTTCTTCCTCTTCCTTCACTTTTTCAACTCACTTTCTACACTAAACTACACAACCAAGCTTCATGGCAATGGGAAATAATGGAAGAATCATGTGCAAGCAAAAGCATACCTCTATCTCCCTGACAATGGCACAAAAAATGCAGAGTCTCCGGCAGTGACTCCACATGAAGAGGGGATCTTGGAAGGATGCCGATGAAACTCCTCACCTTCTATGACTCGCAATGCAAACACATGTAGTCCAACGTGTCACTCCAATGGCTTTCCAAGTTGCAACAAGTGGATCCTCAAGAAGGGAATGGAGAGAAAGAGAGGGGAAAGAGAAGAGGAGAGGGGAGGAGGGAGAGAGAGGGAAGGAGAGGGAATGAATGAAGCAAGAAGGGGGAGGGGGGTGAGAGGCATTCACAGACTTGGCAAGAATGTGAGAAACATAGACAAAACCTCTTGGAAAGAAGGAATGAATGAATGAAGCAAGAAGGGGGAGGGGGTTGAGAGGCATTCACAAACTTGGCAAGAATGTGATAAAAATATGCAACACCTCTTGGAAAGAAGGAAATATTCTATTTCTCAAACTTGCATACTTACAATTGAAGATGAAAAATCAAAACTTTCTAGCTTTTATACATAGCACCTTTTGAAGAGAGGTCCAACCCTACTCCCCCTCACCACTCTCCCTATTTCTTATGTTACAAGCACTTGGCCATGCCAAGGCAGGATTCTATTCCTATTCTAGCCTTTCCTCTGCTCTATCTTCTGGAGTTTAACATAGCTAACTATTACACGGGGTATTCGTCACAAAATAGCCAAAATCCACTTTTACATTTAGTTCATAATCATTGCTTTCTAAAGATATCCTATTAAGACTTACTCGAATGCCCTTGGTTATAAGAAGCATCAATACTCCATGATTGGGAAGCTAATAAAATCACCATCCAAATCATTACACAATAGTGAGAGAATATGATAGGAGCAATTAAACCCATTGTTCCTAGACCATTGGATGATTCCTCCTCACCATGATCTCTAGCAAGTCATCCCTCCCACAACAAAAATTCCCACATGTTGATACACAAAGCAACACAACAATTGGATCTAGGCGTTGGAAACCATTGACCACTTCCATGGATTAGATTTGGTTTTCTCCAAGATTGATGCAAGGATTATCCAATTAGAACTCCCACTTTGGGATTAACGCCTACACCCAATCAACCTCAAAATTCCAATGTTTATGGTCCACCTTGGATGAGATGGTAATCCTAAAGAGGCTATCGTTGATAGCTATGATCTTGACTTTCCTTGGGACCTTAAAATAGAGCTTAACAATGCTAAATTAGAAGACTAGTTTGTTGATAATTATTATCCATTTTCCATGCCCTGATTGCCATAGCTTCCCAAAGTTGCCGCTCCAAAGAAGCATAATAGAAGAAAATCCTAAAAGAAGATTGAAGGTGGAAACCATCACAAAGCTAATATTGAACACCTCAATGAATTAAAATGACTGAAAAATAGGATCATGGCATTGTGCCCCACCAAGACAATCCCCTCAATAACTGAACTACCTCCTCTTGAATGTGGTCTGAAAGGACTGTGGAATTTAGATGAACTACTAATTGGAAATACTTTGCTAGTGGAAAATTCACCCCACAATTCCCATCATAAAAGTTTCTGGAAATTCAAGCCACATGTGAAGATGAAGATTAATCTTGAGGTTGTAACAAAATAAAGTCTCAATGATACCCAAAAGCATAATGATGGTACCAAGCCATGATTTTGGGTATCTTTGAGCCTTTATTTTGTTGCAACCTTAGGATCAATCTTCATCTTCACATGTGGCTTGGTACCACCATCATCATGGTATCAAGCCAGAGGGAATCAATCTAATGACATCATAGTTGCCTAGTTTCCCATGGCCTTGGTTTATGAAGCATCAAACTAGTACCTTGATCTTTTGGTGAGTTAAGAGCTACATGTTCCATCCTTTCTAACCAACTCAAGATCAATCTTCATCTTCACATGTGGCTTGGTACCATCATTGTCATGGTACCAAGCCAGAGGCAATCAATCTAATGACATCAAAGTTGCCTAGTTTCCCATGGCCTTAGTGGATGAAGCATCAAACTAGTACCTTGATCTTCTAGTGAGAAAATAGCTACACATGCCATCCTTTCTAACCAATTCAAAAGGTGGTTCCAAATTGAATACCTTCAAGATGATCTATCCTGCCATCTTTGTAAGGTCCAACAAGGCTACAGGTGAAAACAAGTCCAGGCCAAATGAAGCCTTCAATTAAAAATTTTAGCGCTTGCCCTAATCACAAATACCTCATAGCCTGGCTCATTGTAAGCCTATAAAAGACTTTATTAGCTATGAGTATTTTAGTGATACACATGCAATGGCAATTGATATTGAAGATGCGATGATGCATCCTAGTACCAGTATTGACAATGGCAAGGCAAGTCTCCAAGACACATGCTACACCAACTGCAAAATCAAGTCAACCATATAAATAGCCAGTGGTTATTGCCTTGTAGCCATGACCAAGAAGTTGGAAAAGAAATGATTCAAGCCATGTAGCATCATCATCATGGTAGCAAGCTAGAGGGAAGCAATGTAATGACACCAAAGTTGCCTAGTTTCCCATGGCCTTGGTGGATGAAGCATCAAGTTGGTACCTTGATCTCACTTGGGCTTGCTAGGATAGGAAGATTGACACTGAGTGTGCATTGCAAGCCGAGGAGGCTTAAGTGTATTAGTTTCTTTCAATATGTACAATTGTGATTTCCTTCCCAATTATCTATGAACTCTTGTCTACTCAGTGTGGTGTTAGATTCCTAACTATTTGTTGTACGTTGGGTTCCCCATTTAAGTAATCCTATGATTCTCTACACTAATCGATTCTATGAATTGCATTCTATACTTGGCTTAGGGACTTCTCAAAACCATTTTGGTAGATTGGCTCATATGCGTAGCTACCATTGGCCTTTCCTCACTACTTGAGATTATGCCACTTGGTCCATTAGTGGATGGCGCCCTGGCTATGTATGCTTGGTTAGTCAGCATTAGCTTAGATGATTAGAGGCTAGCATTTTGCCTCAACTAAAATGTCCTCATGGCTCAGGAATAATGCAAATGATTTCATTTATATATGTGTTTGAGTATTGTACATAACCGGGGTAAAGGCACAATGACCTTTAACCCCCACAGTTCTTTGCCACCTCATACCCAAGTTCCAAGTGACACACTTCCTTCACCAACCTCTAAAAGGGTGCCTTAGGGATGGCAAGTCCAATTGCCTTTTCATCTTTCCTAATCTCTCTCAAAACACTCATGCTATATTTGCTACAAAGGTTTTTAGGTGCTTGGGTATTGGAGATATAGTGGAGGTAGATGAGTTGGTACAATGGAGGTAGTAGCTGCCACTATGGGGTCTGGTAGGACATAGTTTTAAAATATTGAATTTGTTATGTTGTACATGATGAAAATGCAATGATTAACATATCAAGATTTCTATGGTTCTATTTCTTGAGGGATAAGGCCAATTCTATTGTGCAATTTTGAAAGGTTCATGCTAGAAGAGTGCTAAGTGTACCTAGAAGATCAACTCATTCTTGGAGTGAAGCACATCTTTAATATTTTGCTACGTTTGGCCAAGACAAATGCTAAACTCTATTTTGAATTGAAAAAAACAATCAAAGATAAGTAAATATTTTTTTGAGGAACTGGATCTAAAGTAATCTTGTTGCGTCAACTTGTCATGGTTTTATGATTGGCATCACTAGACATAACATCAAGGTAATTGTGCTACTCTAGCAAAAGACTATGTCATTTCCAATTTTTGTAGTTGAGAGATGAACCCATGATTGCACCTAAGACCTTAGAAGATTACCGTTAACAGGGTTAAATACTCCAACTTTTTATTCAATTGAATTGGGTTGTAATGCAAAGGCTGAAACTCACTCCACAATCTTCTTTTTTCTCTCAAAAAAAGTCTTAATAAACAATTAAGTGACAAACCCTCTCTCTCTCTCTCTCTCTCTCTCTCTCTCTCTCTCACACACACACACACACACACACACACACACACACACACACGTACATGCACATGCACATGCACACGCACATGCCATGCACACGCACACGCACACACGCATGCACATGCACACACACGCACACACACGTGCACACACACACACACTTCAAATTGCAATACGAAGAGCAACTCGAAAATAAACTGAAGAGAGTCAAACATAGCCATGAACATTCATATTCTATTCAAATTCTAATTCATATGATTAAAAGTTCTGAACATTTTCTCGAAAGAGATCTATTCTATGCCGCCCCTTATGCGGATGTCATTCCCAAAACCGTAAACCGGCTCCTAGCAACTGTAATTTTTCATCACATGTCTCTTCGGATCTTAGACTGGTAGCACATATCTGGGAAAATAATAAGCTGGGTTAACACCTGGCATATCCCAATGGTTAAAAATTTTGAAACAATTTCTGACGTGAACCCACTAGAGCCCGATCAAATACTTTTGCACTTCATTCTCGGAGTTATAGTTGTCCCCCTTCCTAGTGCAACTTCTCACCAGGCCAAGACTGTGCAGTTTACTACCAAATAGAAATGGGTGCAGTTCCAATCAGATCCAAATTTCCTTTTCTCAATAGATCATTAGTCTCACAAAATGAAAGTTTGCCAAGGTTTTCAAACACCCCATGAATGTTGCAATCTTTAGAAATGTGCAATTGGAAGAAAATGTAATGATGTCATCCCAAAAGTGGCTATGTGAGTCTTTAAAGGCATGCATGCAAGCATTCTTTTGATGGTTCTAGCATACATATTATGGTATCCTATTACTTTTGCTTTTAATTTTTGTTTAAGACTTGGATGTTACACTTGATTTAATAGCTTCTTTCCTAAATAAAGTATGTTTTCTCCATGCTTATGAGGTTTTATTGGAAAGAGAGATATGGATATTCTTAGGAGGAGCGATTTTAAGGTATCATCTCACTTGAATCAACACAACTTGGAAATTGATTGATAATGTACTAGGTTGACATTTAAAGGAAACTTCCTGAAAATACTTGTGACCAATTATTATACCACATGACATATCCTCAATTACAGGGACATTGTGGGTTCCCTAGGAGACGCACCTATTAATATTTAACCATATACATGGTTGAAACATAAGGGTGCTTTTAATGTATTAAATTCACAAAAATATACATGCAAAAGGCCCAAGGGGTAAACTATTAGAAAAACCTACATACAATGTCAAGGGTAAATATTCAAACCCCTATATACAATTCATTAAAAATCAAATTTATGCTTTGGTGAACTTAAAAACCGCTTTTGTATTTTTGAAAACTTTTTGGATTAGAAGCCACCCATAGGAAGGAGGAAGAAATAAGGGATGTGATATTGTGGTAAGGTATTGTAGGAGATGATGGAATGATTGAGTTCTTAAAGGGAACTTTCAATGCTTTTGCAAGTTTTTAAAGAGTTTTGAAATGGATTTTATTTTAATTCTTGAATACATTAATCAAAGGTGGTGAGAATCAAGTGATGTATACCAAAAGCTTTGTGGATGATTATTTTATTTGTATGTATCTTTTGAGAGATTTGAAGGTTTTTCCTTGATATCAAAAAGGTTTTCTTTTCTAGCATAAAGAAGAAAAGGATTCAAAGGAAGTGGATGGAGATGTATACGATCAATACAAAATCTACATGAGTAACAATGAAATGAGAATGAAATGAGAATGAAATGTGATATATATGGCAAGGACTAGAGGTAATTTATGAGAATGATAGATGGAAAGGTGGACTTTGAGATAGATGTGGGAACCCACTCCATGGCATGCATTCCCACACACGTTTCTAATCATTGGATTACAAAAAATACACAAGATCGATCGTATTTACACATTTGGATCAATAATATATATGTATACACATACCAAAAAACATGCCTAAATTCTCCCATGTTCTTCTACTTGTGGATCTACATGCATGATGTAAAGTAGACAAAGAGGGAGCAAGAAGGGGTTGCATGCAGACTCTTTGTGAGATTCTAGAGAAAAGAAAAACCATTATCTTGCTACTACGAAAATATGCAAATGTACTTATGGCCAAGAGACATTGAGCTACCATCGACATGACACTATTTATTCGATGCAAGGTGGTAGGAAGGAGAGGTCTTGGAGAGGTAGAGGGAATTATTTATTTCTTGGTGTACATCTATGGGGTCTTCTAAGAGTAGTTATGCTATTTGTAGCCTAAGGGATTCACCACAAAGAAACATGGATTCAAGAGGCCATAACTTACTTTCTACTCCAATTGCTATTTCCTTATATTACTTTGTTATTTTTTGCCTTATGTATGGAAATCGCCTATGAATTTTGTACAGTAAAAGACGTCTTCTAAACACATCCTAGTGGTTCATATTTTTGATGGACCACTTAAGAGTTGTAGTTATTAGATGCAATTTGGGTACCCAATGTCCTTTCTTATAATGTTTCCATTAGAAATGTAAGAGGAACTCTCTTTCCTTCCCGATGTAGGGGGTGAGATTTCATGGCACATGCCTCCTTTTCAGTCATGAGACTTCTCTAAAAATATTTATACAAGTCCTTCATAAATGTATGGAGGACCCATCCTCATATGCATCACATGCAGCTAATTGACAACCCAAGTGATAAGAAATGCACCTTGCTATGTGTATTTAGAGATGTTATTCGACAAAATATACAATAAATGTCCATCATATTATATGGAAATAGTGGATGAGTGGACGTTTTAGAGGAAGGTTGTAGAATTCAAGAGAAGCATGAGTTATATTAAAGGAGGAATGAGGAGGAAAAATGATTAGGGTTTGGTTCTCATGTTGTGCAACTTACTATGAGGATCTTGATGTGAAATGGAATTTTGAAGAAGTTTGACTAGAACTAGAGTAAGAATCGACTTAGGCCATCACTAACATCAATCCTAGGCAATGGTGGCAAACACATAGTGAACAATAGTAGTCAATAATGCTATGTCTTTGAGATCAATACATTACCTATACATGGACATATCAAAGGCATTCAAGGGATTATTTAAAATTTTCTACTTACATATAGTTGTTTAACAAAATTTATACTAGAATTTCCTAGACTCAGCCAACTTAGTGAATACGAGGTGAATACACCGCTTTTATATGTAAACTTTCTATGACAAGTGGCACTAAACACACCCCTTTCTCTAAAACACATGTTGCTTTATTTTACATTTTCACATGAACCCTCTAGTGCTTCACATGAATCCCCCCACTATTAAGTCTTTCCATATATGTATGATCAAAGAAGGTGGGTATTCAATTGTAAGCCTTGGCCATGGTTGTACAAAAATGTAAATAAAGTTAAATGAGGATGCAACAACCCACCATGGCAGGGTTGTTGGGCCTTATTACATTTATGCCAAAGGCTAAATGTTGCTTGCTAACATAAAGTTACAAATAATTGAGGCGCGTCATTACATAGAAATCGTCCATACCATGTGAGTGAAAGGGGTAATTAGGGAGTAATTATAACCCCTACTTACAATGTCATGGTCTTTCAGAGATTTTCCAAAAGGGAGTTTGATTCTTCTTTTTTAAATGTGAATGAATAAACCTCTTATGTAAGACTTTAACTTTTTATGAAAGTAGTAATAAAGGCCCTTCTTATTGAACTTGTGTTCTAGGGTTGCACACTCTACAGTGATGACCTCAAGTAGAGTAGTACTCAAAGGGTAGTGTTTGTTAGATGGCATATGAGAACTCATTCATTTGAGCCACTTTCCATTGTGGTGTTGGACTTGTCCCTATTGGGTTATTAGTCCAACACTAGGTCAATAAATTTAGTAACTAGTTCTTATGTGTGGGGTTGTGGCTCACTCTTAGCGACTTGTCTTTTTTGTCAATGATACTCCTCTTGGCATCACCTTGGCCTTTTTGTCAATGATACTCCTCTTGGCATTGCCTTTAATGATTTTGTTAGGAAGCCCTTCTAAAATAGGTGGAGTAGCTTATTTGGAGGATATTGATGTCTATATATGGTCCACTTGAGAGTCTATAAATAAATATTTTGCATTTAGTTCGTTTGACCTCATTGGTGACCTTTGTCATTCTTTGGTTGGTTTGACCTAAGGCTCCAAGGAAGTGGCTTCCGGGGTTTTCTTCTATGAAGGGGACTTAATGCGCCTTTGAAAAGGCATGTACTTTGAGAGTTGGAGAGGTTCAAGGTTGTGTGTAATTAGTTTCTTCATGGACAGCCACATGATGGGATGGTAGAGGCGAAGAGTATTGTGAAGGTGCCCTGAGCCTGGAGTGTTCACATAAATTTTGTTATGTTTTATCTAAAATTTTTGCAAATGCTCAAGAAAAACCTTCAAAAATGTGAAATCCTCGAGTTGATTTTGACAAGCTGGGAGGGATAAATTATTGTTTTACGAGAAAGAAAGGGATTTCATTAAATAGAGTTGAATAGCTAAGACATTGCTTGCAAGTTGTAGAGGCTTATTGGGCGGCTCTTCTTCCTAAGTGGCCAACTGCATAAAAGTGAAGGATCTGTAAGATCTCGATGTGAAAGATGCGAAAGAGATGCCACGATGGTTGAAAGGAGGAGTGAAAGGTTTGGAGAGAAGAATTACGGGTGATTTTCGAATGGTGAATGGGGGAGGGGAACAAAGGGAACATAAATGATGATGATGATTTGTGGTGAACAATCGTAGGGTTGACGTAGGTACTAGGTAGAGGGCACAAAAGAAGGGAAGGAAGTGAGGATGGACTCTGTGGAGAAAGGGGGTGGGGGCAGGGATGATGTGATGGAGGGTGCAGCTTTTGGGCTGCCAAAAATGGGCACGAATTACGATACAGCTCTGTGCGTGTGTGTGTGTGAGAGAGTGTGTGGGGGAGGATGGATCTCGTGTGAGGATGAGGTGGCGACTGTCCATTAAATGAAACTTCAACAGCCGACAATAACATTCTTCATTCTTCTTAACTTCTTCCTTCCTCTCAAAATTTGCACCCCGAAATTTGAACTCTTTTTAGCTTTTCCCCTCCTCTTCTTCACCTTCACCCACACAATTTTTAACCTTCTATAGAATACATAGACAGAAAGAAAGAATTCTTACCTTTCTGAAAGCTCGCTTCCTCCATAGCCAACCTTTGCTGCTTCTTATTTCTTCTCTTCTTCTTCTTCTTCTTCTTCTTCTTCTTCAGCTTTGCTTTGGCTTCTTCCCCCCCCCCCCCCCCTCTCTTCCATGGATCCTGATTACTTCCTTCACCTCCTCCACTCCCCCGACCATTCTGGCCCCGACCTCCACCCCTGGTC
This sequence comes from Dipteris shenzhenensis, assembly GCF_047967505.1. Classification (NCBI taxonomy): domain Eukaryota; kingdom Viridiplantae; phylum Streptophyta; class Polypodiopsida; order Gleicheniales; family Dipteridaceae; genus Dipteris; species Dipteris shenzhenensis. The sequence continues at coordinate 44,631,762 of NC_141599.1, forward strand.
CCCTCCCCACCTCCATGACTTTAGCCTCATCTGCTCTCACCCCCCTGAGCTTGAGCTCTTTGATGACCACCCCTCCTCCTATCGCTCCGTCCTCAAACTCTCCGATATCGCCTCCGCCCTCCCCGGCTTCAGCTCCAGACCTGCCCTCCCCACTGCCTCCCTCGCCATTGCCACCTCCGGCCCTCCTTTAATCAGCAGGCCGGCTGCTAACGCCTCTGCAATCAACAAAACCATGAAACGTAATCTGGTAGTGAGCGAAGTTGAAGACGTGAAGCCAATTATTGACTCTTCTCCACGCTTCGACACACGGCCATTTGGCCCGAAGCGGTATTTTGGAGACAAACGCCCGAAGCTCGCGACGGGCGATCTCGAGTGCCAGGAACACGTATTATTACGAAAGCCCATCAACAAAGAAGGTTTGTCACAAAGAGAGGCTCACATACACTCCGAGAGGCAGAGACGAAGGAGCATGACCGACTCCTTCGCGACGCTGCAGTCTCTCATTCCCAGACTTAATCTAAAAGTAAGGAAACCTCCTCGAGCTGTCTCCATAGTCATGATAAATAGCTGCGAGATTAGAGCTCTATATAAATATTGAAGTCTTGCTCGGTATGGGCTCCGGTTCCGCATTTGATTAAAGGTATTTGATCTTTGTTGGGAAAAGTATACTGAGGATGTGATTTTTCAATTCGCATGCAGCACACAGACCGGGTCACAGTCTTGACAGAGGTAATCACATATATACAATCTCTGCGAGGCACGCTGGAAGAGCTAGAACGCAAAAGGTCCGATATTATCGCATTCCTGGGTTTTCCTGAGGACTGTCCGTCAAAGCACCGTGCGACGAGTCGTAACTCTCTGTTAGATCGTATTAGCCGAGATTTCGAAGATGACGGCACTGCGATAGTCGATGTCACAGTTCGGCTTTCTGGAATTGACGTTTTCATCACACTCAACACTCCTAAGCAAAGAGGAGTATGGTCGCGGGTACTGATGCTTCTTCAGAGATACACTGTGGAAGTTGTGAACGCGACGATGGCTACGAGCGAAGAATCCAATTTTCATTGTATTCACGGGAAGGTAAGCGTCTTCTATGATTGCAAGGTCGCAGGATGGATTAAACAGGTGGCGTGTGAACTCCCTGATAATCTTGACTGTGTATTGTTAACAGGTCGGGAACCCATCTAAAATGGAAAGCATCGATCTGCAAGACAAGTTAGAGAAGCTTATTGTGGAGGATCTAAGGCGGAAGGGCAATCAGTACTAAGCTAGATGAAATCCATTTATCCTTGTGAAAATAGAGAGTTCATGTTGCAAGCAGTGCTACAATCTAGCTGTGTTGTACACTGCGACATCAAGATTGTAGCACGAATTGTATGATAACCAAGGCTAAGGCTCAAAATAGCTGTTTGTACAGTATTGCTCGAGCTGCAGCCGTATATACGTAATGAGAAGAGCTTTTGATTATAACATCTTCGTCTTGTGGATTGCTTTTTCTGTTTGTACTTTCATGTCTAGTGTTAAGATTCCGGTCTGATGAACAAAGCTTCAAACAAAATTTCAGAATACATGCAACCAGCTACTCAGAGCATTACGTAACGTCTCAATAGTAACATTATACGGTTGGGATGGCTTTCCACATTATAATCCACGCAAGTTAAGATGGAAATGTCTCCGACGAATTTTATTGAAGGTGGAACCGCTTTAGACGACTCTCTATGTCGTCCTCCAGATTGAGGAATCGCTTTATTTTACGCCACATGAAAGTACAGCAATTGCAGAGAAATAGCGAGTACTATTAGCCAGCATACGTTTGTTGCTTTTAAGTGTTAGTGCTACATCTGACTACGGAGATACAATCTCTGGGTGGCAATTTTTTTTTTTTAAATGAAAGAGGTATGCTTATATATTACTTCAGAAAAACAGAACCTTACAAAAGTGTTAGATAAGACATCTCCCCCAAAATGCTTTAGCTCTCTCCTCCGGCCAACTGGCCACTAGCCACTTTACTTGTATCCCTATATCTACTACTGCTTTCTTACATGGTAGTGAGAAGTTCGGAGGGGAGTCACATGAGGCGCGCTGTGTGGACTGTGGAGGACAACGGGGGATTCCACTAATCTGTGAAAATGGAAATCTGTTGGCCAGTGGCTAGTATGATTCTGTTAGAACCTGACTCGATGTACGACGTATATTGGAAAGAACAACAAACTTATCTCTTGATAATCGAATAAACATAAGATTTTAATGGGACGGACGGGGCAATCTGTGTGAAGTTGTGAACCGCTTGAAGACGATTGTGACGCTTGATCTTACAGGAATTGTGTAAGCATCGCGAGAGTTGAAAATTTTTGTTCAAGCCGCAGTCGGCGCTCAGATCTAAAGGTTGGGGAAGAAAGTCGAAAGAAACGTATGGAAACACGAAAAAGTTTGCACAAAAAATCTTTTGTGTTGTTGTGCACGGAATGGAGACGAAGAAAAGTGTAACGCTCGCGGGTCGCCGATTCAGTAGGAAAGTTAGCTCACAACTTGAAATGTTGGCATGACATTCCGGATGAACTGACAAGTGCGAGGTGCCTGCAATCGGAAAATGACAGGAGTTGGAAAACTGGAGAGAAAGTTCTGGCAATTCACGTGTGACGTTTCTGATTTCCGTCATGGAATCCCACAAATTTCCCAGCCTTTTTTAGCGTGACAGAAAGCGAGAATTGACAACGAAAGGTCGTCCGCTCTCTGATGGAACGTGACATGAGCCTGCAGAAAAGTTTGGCCTCGAGGCTCTCTCTCTCTTGCCAGATACCACATGTGAGATCATCGTTTTCGAGGCCTGCAATTATTTGCATCGCATCGATCAAGCATCAGCTAGCACGTTAGCAACATCTTAATATAGCATCTTGCCGCTGCAATTCGAAACTTCAGTCCCCCAAGTTTCTGTAAGATGATGCATCATCATCTAACAGAATTCGAAACTAAACTGCAAGACAAATATAGCATCTTGAGCTGCAATTTGAAACTTCAGTCCAGCGAATTTCTGCAAGATGATGCTAAACTGCAAGACAACTTACAGAATTCGAAACTAAAGTGCAAGGCAAGTATACCATCTTGAGCTGCAATTCGAAACGTAAACTGCAAGGCAATACCGCGTTGCGAATCGCAATTTCAGTTGCCGAGACACGCCAAAAATTGTAGTAGTTCGAGCTGGACGTTCTGTTTCGAAGTTGGTCGTAGAACCGACGGATAAATTTTGCCTCTGCGGCAGGAAGAAGATATCGATCTCAATCTTCCGTCTCAATGGACGGAGCGTCCGGAGCCGTTTCTGCTGCGGAGATGGAATTAAAAAGCCGTGGAAGCGAGTAAATGAAGCAGTGAAACGGGTGTCGTTGAGGATTTGCTCGAGATATGTACAGAATGAGGCGGTGAAAGCTTCCAGGAGTACGATGAAGAGATTGTGAGTGTACAGAGCAAAGAACTGAGGTGATTCTCCATCTGTGAGGGATTGGTTGGGCTTCAAAGATGCACATGGTGTCCTGATCCAAAATCATTTTCCTGTGGAATTTCAATGCATCGTACATCGCAAAAGATACGCCATACTCAAATCATCACACTCCTTAGTCCCATCAGGCCATTTGGTGATTTGGAATTTTGGAGAAGCTTTGTGAGCCTCTTTGCCTTTTCTTCCCAATTGACAATGACAAATTTCAGTGTTCACTATAAACCCGGGTTTATTGTCCGTCCACCCGGAGACTTTGGATTTTGGCCTCGAGAAAAGGTGAACTTGAGAACTTGGATTTTGACCTCCAGCAAACAAATTAGCTGCCCGCACTTTTTTTGCAAATATAGATATAAATTGTGTGAACACCTCCGAATTTATCGAAACCTATCTTCCCCTCCACACAACAAGATTCACCAAAAACTTTTCTCGATCCCAATACGAAGAAAAAAAAAACCTTCAACTTCAACATTTGACAGTTTTTTTTCTCTAGACTTCTTGGAGGTTTTTGGCCTGCCCTCTCTCGGTAGGAAACCATCGGACACTTGGCGGAAGGTGTAAACGTGAACTGTGATGTTGAGCCCAAAGCCTTAATAGGCCTTAGAGTCAGTACACACTAGGCCAAAAATCCGAGCCTGCATGTGCCCCAGCCTTGCACTGATTGCGCATTCGAAGACCTTGGAAATGCCTAATTTTTATCCACGCGAGCTTTACCACAAAAATATGACTGGCTCATGATTACTTTGTACAATTCTGGCTCCTTTTAGCTATGGGCAACAGCCAGTCAAATGCAGTGGTGCACTAGTGCTTGAATCCGCAGCTTGAAAAAAGGAGGTGCCAAATAGAGCACTGATGGTGCATAATAGCGCTTTGTGTATTAACTCGTGTGAATGAAGATAGAGTGCCTCACATCGGCGGATATTTAGCACGGTGTGCACTAAGCCTTAGTGATGTTTAAAAGGGAATTCTCCCTATTGGCCCATTCAACTTAAGCCTTAAGCTCAACTCTGCTAATTTTTTTATTGACTACTCCTGAGCTATTGCCTCACTGTGTTTGTTAACAAAAATGAAATGAGCCAACGTGTGGAAGCTTGTCATCATTGAATGATAAGGGACAAGAGTGGGAAACTTGAGCAGTTCAAAATTAAACATGACTTTCAGGACAACAAGGAGTGAGGAGAAAGAGAAGTCCAAGAGAGTCAATGATGCACCTTAAAATAAAAACCAAGCATATCACAATACAAAGTATCAAGTAGCCATCAAATCCCTGAGGCAAAGGAGTAATCCAAGTTTAGTAGCACACTTTGTGAGGATGGAAAATTCAATAAAGTTTCTACCAATGAGTCCATGAGAAATGGCAAGACCGAAGGGTGAAAATCAAATTTCAAATTCCCAACATCATGTTTCACAATCCACCAAGCCATGTACATACTTTCTATGCTTGGAACTTTTACATCTAGTCTATGGATGGAAAACCAAATAGGCTTCATTACCTCCACCATATATGTTGGCACAAAGATTTTTCAGCTAACAAAAGGCTATTGAGTGTTGCTCAGCTAACAACGCTACTGATTTTGCACTATACAATGTCTCAATAACGATTGGTCGTAACTTTAACAAACACTCTAGCATGATATAGTTTGTTCCAAAACATGTCTCACTAGGCTTTAGAAACTCTAGTGGTTTGGATGAAGTTTAAATGACCAATAATAATGTAATTTCCACCTAGCACTTTCAATTCTATTGTGAGTGCTAATAAGTAGCAGTTGTGAGTTCAAAGTAGGTGATAATTAGCAATGGCAATAGTATTGTTATTGTTGACTACTAGTTGCTTGTACTAAGAGTGCTAAGCAGCACTAACAAGATTCTTATTTGTGGTAAATACCACTAGACACTACATGAGAGTTAAGTAGAAGTTGTGAAGCCACTATGAATGGTAACTAGCACTACCATTATGTTATGAGTATTGACTAGAAGTTAGAACTCTATTTAGAGTGCTAGATAGTCCTTACAACTCTGTGGGTGATAAATAGTACTTCACACTAAATTGTGAGTGCTAACTTGCACGTGGGACTTCATGGATGATAACTAGGACTAGCAGCACTACTATTATTGTTGACTACCAGTTGCTTCCTTGACTGAGACTGCTAAGTACTAGTTACAAGTCTATTCTTACTACTAAATAGGACTTTCACTACCACTGTGAGTGCTAAATAGCACTTGAAACTCTATTGTGAGTGCCAGCTAGCACTTTGACTTCTACATGTGCACTAGAAGCTCTAATGTGTTAAGCACTTGCTAAGTAGCACTTGAAGTATGTGATTTAAAAGTAGCACATAATAAATGTTAGTAAAAGTTGTGCTAGCACTTTTAGTATGTGCTAGTAAATGAAGTGCTAGTTGTTAAGCACTTGAAGTCTGTGAGTGTTAAGTAGCATTTCTGATTTAAAAGTAGATGATAATTAGCACTAGCAACAACGTTGTTATTTTGGGCTACTAATTACTTCTTGAATTGAGAGTGCTAAGTACCAGTCACAAGCTTGTTCTTAAATAGCACTAGAAGCTCTAATGTGAGTGATAAAATATCACCTTGCAACTCCATTGTGAGTGCGAACTGGCACTTTCATTTTTGTTGCGAGTGCTAAGTACACTTTTGATTCTATCATGAGTGCTAGGTAGTAGTTACGACCACTATGAGTGCTAACTAGCACTTAACGATTATATTGTGAGTATTGACTAGAACTTACAACTCTATTTAGAGTGATAAATAGTGCTTATAATACTCTATTGTGGGTGTTAAATAGTACTTATAGCTATTATTACTATTTACCACTTCCATCTCTGTATAGTTGCCAATATTAGCATTTTGAACAATAACATGTTAGCAACAACACTATTAACATGCACACTTGTAATGCACACTAAAATGAGCTATGTGGTTAGCAACTCTGCTTTCAACAAATCTATTATGAATGCTAATTAGCACTTACATCTCTATATATTATCACTTATAACAACTTTTCTATGACTAACTAGTACTTTTATGTTTATCTAGTTATAACAATAGCATTGTTAAAGACATGCTAGCAAAAGCACTATTAACATGCACACTGGTCATGAGCGCACTAAATTTAGTTTATGGTGAACAACGCCACCATCAACAACTCTACTATGACTCCTAATTAGCACTTACATCTCCATATAGTATCATAGACTTATAGCTATGAGTAATATACTTCATCATAATACTATGTTGATGTTTGGCTTTGAATACATTTGTTGGCTAGCTTTTTCTAGTTCAAGTTTGAGTCACTGAAGCCTTACTTTGTCCACAAATTGAAGGACAAGTATACATGTTGTTGTATATACCATGTGCAAATGTCCTTCTTGAAATATTCCTTCAACTAGATGCACTCTTGCAATTTTTGCCTCCACATATCTTCATGTCGACGCGAACCCATTGTTTGTGGGGGTGGTAATAGAAGCAATGGATGTGCATTAACTGACCGCATGTACAAAGATGTCACTACTTTTGAGAATCAATATTGTGCCCAGAAAAAAATTCTTTCACCATAAAAAGTGTCTAAAAGGTGATGCACTTCATGTAAAGTGAAGCAATGCCATGCTACTTGCTTGAGATAGAATCTCAAGGGAAGAGTATTGCCATGAAGGTATTCAAAAAGTGGAGACACTTGACAAGAAGGGGAATAGAAAGAAAAGGAAATATCTGATGTGTAAGGATATGCAATGTAATGGTTTTCTTGTGATTTTATGAAGAGCTAGCTATGATACTCCATCAAACACAACTATGTATATCGTTGGCCATCTTTGCAACTTAAGGAATTCATTTTGAGATTCTTGGATGATTGATGATCTCTGTCATGGATCTTGTTGAAAACTACTCCTTTAATAAGCAAAATGAAATCCAATCTATGCATTGGCATTCTTTCCAAGTGGTAATATTTTTGCACATTACTTACTGTCGCAAGGGGATGAAGTCCTCATACTTCATTTCAAATGGTGGGGTCCATGACGCATTCTTTGTCTAGCATTATTTCATTTTCACAAGAAGTGGTTGAAAGAATAGGGTTACATGCCCAAGTGGCATTGGGTTTGGCTAGATGGGGTTGCTTTTGAGTTCAAGGCTCGTAGACACCCTTTGTATTCTACTTTGTTGCAAAGTATATGCTAGAATGAGAGTATGGAGATGACCAAGGACTTCTTTAGATCAAGCCATGGAAAGGGAGAACATGATAGTACTAGTGCTATCATAAAGTGAGAATTTATGCGTGAGTAGCTGAGGGTAGATGGTGCCAATTTTAAGTCCGTAGTAGACATGGCTCTTTCTTAAATGCTAGCTTTTCTCATGGAGAAAAAGGAAGTAGGTCATGTGTTTTTGGAGATCAAGGTTGGAGATGTGAACTAAGAACAATAAGTGGAATTGTTATCCTATTCCAAATTCATGCTCAGTACATTTTTTGTGTGGTCACAATCGACGAGATTCAATAGGACTTGCAATTAGACTGTTTCCATGCCTTTGCATGCATTCATGGGCTTTGGAAAATATGTCTTAATAAAACATGTGCGAGCGTGGAATTATCACATCCTGGTGCCATGGAATGTTTAGATTTAGGCTGAAGATACCTATGATGAATTGACCTATGAAGGTCACCATGGTGTGCTAAGTGCCTTTTGGCATGCTAGAGATAGTTTTGTAGTGAGTGTTGCGGACTATAAAGTTGAAGGTGCTGATTTATACATTATAAAATACATTGAAGGTGCTGATTTATACATTATAAATTGCAAGGTCTTAGATAGTTAAGGGATTATATTATGTGCAAAGTGAGGGCTATACTTATGAATCCCTACAAAATAAGCCTAGATGGTGATGCTTTCACATCTTCTGTAGTATATGAAGATACTCATGCTGCCAGTTCCAAGAAACGCTGAATGCTCACCAGTAGTCCAAACATCTATGAAGAACTCTACAATAAAATGCCTTTTGATTTATGGCATGTAAAGGTTTAAGTAAAAATACATGTTTCAGGCTTATTTGTTTTCACTTTCTCAGAACATTAATATAATAGTGTAAAAGAGACTATTAACTAACATTGTTTACTTGCACTTCATAGGTCAATTTTGTCTTCATGTACATGCATTTTTCTTTGGTGTGCTTAGAGCTAACGTTATCTTTGCGTAGATGCATTCAAATTTTCCTCCTTCATTTCAGATCTGGTGGCTACATAGTAGCCATACACAAAGCAATAGCAACCCAACATCCTCTACTATAACTCCCCTAGTTATAGTAATAGTCTTCAAGAATACTATAGCCTTAGTCTCGCTTATATCTAACCTCATTGCCTCTCAATTTTGGAGCAATATAGCCACATATATGGTCACATATCTACATCAAAGAAGCGGCTTGATTTTGAGGTTGATTTCAGTTTGACAGTAATTCCCCATGTGTTTAGGACATGAAAAGAAACACTCAATGTGAAACTTGCTTGCATTACATTAGGCTTTGATGAGGTTATATTTCATTCCCAATACACTTTTACCACATCCTATCACCTTTTTCCATAGGATGTGGCAAAAGAGTATGGGAAAAACTCTAAAATTTCATGAAAGGCCATTTTAGTTTAAGAAATTCCCTATTGAACTAGGTTGAGTGTTTCTTTTCATGTGCTAAAGAGGTGGAGAAGCATTACAGTGAATCGCTTGTCATGGAGTTAACCAACGTAACCACTTCGATTTGCTTGTCATGGAGTTAACCAATGTCATTACATTGAATTGCTTGTCATGGAGTTAACCAATGTAATTACATTGAATTGCTTATCATGGAGTTAACCAATGTAATCACATTAAATTGCTTTTCATGGAGTTAACAAATGTAACTACATCATATATTGACTACAATGTGTCCAATATAACTACATTGGATTGCAACATTGTATTCCTTAGAAAACCTCACCCCCAAGAAAATATGTAATAAAAAAAATGGAGAAGAGAGGAAGGGCATAAAGCTTATGCTTGTGCATAAAGCTTACGCATGAGCATAAGCCTTATGCATAAGAATAAAGCTTATGCATATGCAGGAAGCTTACGCTTATGCATGAAGAGCATGAGCTTAATGCATAAAGCAATTGAGGGGAAAATAGAAAAGGGGTGAGGGGATAAAGGGTCCTACGCCCACTCACTTGTTAGCACTTAAGGTGTTGCAAGTGTCCAATTTGAAAGATAAAATTCATGCAATAGAGATGAGAGATAGAGGGACTTGCCTCAAAATGTAAAGAGCCGGCTATGAGGTGGTTCTCTCGTAACAAAAGCAAGCCTAAACACATCATTCAACATAAGACGTAAGGGAGGAAAGGGGAGAGAAAAGGAAAGGAGAGGGGGGTAAAGGGAGGGGAGGAAAGGGGATAGCAAAGGAAAGGGGAGAGGTAGAGAAAGAGAGGAAAGGGAGGAAAGGGGAGAGAGAAGAAAGGGGAAGAGAGGAAGGGGAAAGAGGGAGGAAAGGGGTGAGAGGGAAAGAAAAGGGAGAGGGGAGGAAAAGGGAGAGAGGAAGGGGAAGTGAGAGGGAAGGGGAGAGACGAAAAGGCAGTAAGGGAGATAAAAGAGCTTGAAAGGGGAGAGGGAGGGAATTTAGTTTTCTATCTCAAGCCTGTTTCTTCCCTATGCCTCTACCCCTTTGCCTCTTCCCTATTGCATGTAGAAAACAGGAAAAAAATCCACAGAAGAAGCTTTGAAAAGAGGAGGGAAAGTAGGAAGATCCATTCCTAGAACTTGAAATGCAACTTCTTAGAAGAGTGTCCTAGTTTTCTCCTTGTTGCCAATAGTGCCTTTAATGTAAGAAGTGGGGGGGAGGTGGTTGTAGAGCCTGAAGGGGAGAGAGAGTGAGGGATGCTGGATGGAAGAGGGAAAAAAGCGACACGAAATAGATTAGTATGTGTTTTTTTAGTCGCGACAGCGTCGATAAAAGCATCAAAAAATACGTTATGCTTTTTTGTAAAATTTATCTCTACAAACCTTTATTTTTAAATTATCTATGTGTTTGATTTAGTTGCTATTCAAGAGAAAGTTGTAAAAGTGATAATCAAACTTGGGTCAATGTAATTTTGGGACATAGGGAGCCTTCAAATATGGTTGTCCTATTTTTTAATCGCACCTTCACTGGATCTAAAACATTATTTACGGGCAACTATGGTTGTAATGGGACCAAACTTGACAAGACCTTACATAGTGATGGTGCAAATATTCTAGCAAGGTGTTATGCCATTTGGATTATTGTGATGCCTTCTTTTAGGGTGCGTGTCAGTGTTAATATTGCACAAAGGGTTGGGGTTTGCAAATGGGCAAATGATGCTATATAGCTATGCTTCAAACTAAGTATGATCAAGGATTGCAAAAAGTATCATAGCCATATTACGTCATTTTCCCCATTTGCAAAGCCCAATCCCTTGTTTTTATAAGTGTGTCATGCATGAGCGTCAAAAAACAAGGAGGTGGGCTTTGCAAATGGGGCAAATGACATTGGATGGCTATGATACTTTGCATGGGCCCTAAATTAATTACTTTTAAGGCCCTTTCAAAGTATCATAGCCATCAAACATCATTTGCGCCATTTGCAAATCCCAATCCCTTGTTTTTATAAGTGTGTGATGCATGAGCGACAAAAACAAGGAATTGGGATTTGCAAATGGGTAAAGTGACGTTGGATGGCCATAATACTTTCCACGAGACTCAAACTAGGTGGGTTTAAGTCCCATGCAAAGGCTCATGGCCATCGAGTCCCATTTTGCATGGTCAAGAATTAACATTTTCATGTTTTCGCCCATCCATCCTCTACAGTGGTACAAAAACATGAAAATGTTCATTCTTGAAGATGCAAATGGGACCCGATGGTCATGATCCTTTGCACAAAACCAAACTAGGTGAATTTAAGGCTTGTGCAAAGTGTCATGGCCATCGGGTCCCATTTACATGGTCAAAAATGAACATTTCCATGTTTTTGCCCATGCATCCTCTACAATGGTACAAAAAATAGCCTCGAAGGTCTTCTAGGCATGCAAGCGAGAGGCTATGTCCATGATACTTTTCAAGGGCCTCAAAATAGGTGGACCTAAGATTCGTGCAAAGTATCATAGCCATGGAGTCCCATTTGCATGCCTAGAAGACGTTCGAGGCCTTTTTTTGTATCATCATAGAGGATGCATGAGCAAAAACATGAAAATGTTCCTTCAAGGCCATGAAAATGGGACCCTATGGACATGATACTTTTCACAAGCCTTAAAAATGTTAGTTTAAGGCCCATGCAAAATATCATGGCCATTGGGTTTCATTTGCATGGTCAAGAATGAACATTTCCATGTTTCTACCCATGGATCCTCTACAATGGTGGCCTCAAAGGTCTTCTAGGCATGCAAATGAAAGGAGATGGCCATGATACTTTTCACAAGACTCAAAATAGGTGGATTTAAGTCTCATGAAAAGTATCATGGTCATCGGGTCCCATTTGCATGCCTAGAAGACATTCAAGGCCTTTTTCGGTACCATCATAGAGGATGCATGGGCAAAAACATGAAAAAGCTCATTCAAGACCATGAACATGGGATACGATGGCCATGATAATTTTTACAAACCTCCAACTAGGTGCGTTTAAGGCCCGTGCAAAGTATCATGGCCATCGGGTCCCATTACCATCATAGAGGATGCATGGGCAAAAACATGGAAATGTTCGTTCAAGACCATGCAAATGGGACCCGATGGCCATGATACTTTTCATGGGCCTCAAACTAGGTTATTTTAAGGCCCATGCAAAGGATCATGGCCATCAGGTCCCATTTTCATGGTCAAGAATGATTGCCCATCCATCCTCTACAGCGGTACAAAAACATGAAAATGTTCATTCAAGACCATGCAAATGGGACCCCATGGCCATGACCCTTTGCACAAGCCTTGAAATAGGTTATTTTAAGGCCGTTTCAAAGTATCATGGCCATTTCATCCCATTTCATGGTCAAGAATGAACATTTCCATGTTTTTGCCCATGCATCCTCAACAATGGTTTAAAAAATAGCCTCGAAGGCCTTCTAGGCATGCAAGTGGGATGCGATGTCCATGATACTTTGTACGGGCCTCAAAATAGGAGTACTTTAAACCTATACAAAGTATCATGTCCATCGCATCCCATTTTCATGGTCAAGAATGAATATTTCCATGTTTTTGCCCATGCATCCTCAACAATGGTATAAAATTTGCCTCGAAGGTCTTCTAGACATGAAAATGGGATGCGATGGCCATGATCTTTGCACGGGCCTCAAAATAAGTGGATATAAGGCCCATGAAAAGTATCATGGCCATTTCATCCCATTTACATGATAAACAATGAACATTTCTATGTTTTTGCCCATGCATCCTCAACAATGGTATAAAAAATGACCCCGAAGGTCTTATAGGCATTCAAATGGGATGCGATGGCCATGATACTTTTCGTTAGCCTCAAAATATGTGTATTTAAGGCCCATGAAAAGTATCATGTCCGTCATGTCCCATTTGCATGCCTAGAAGACCTTTAAGGCCTTTTCTTGTACCATCATAGAGGATGCATGGGCAAAAACACGGAAATGTTAATGCAAGACCATGCAAATGGGACCCGATGGCCATGATACTTTGCATGGGCCTCAAACTAGGTGAGTTTAAGGTTTGTGCAAAGCATGATGACCATCAAGTCTCATTAGTATGGGTAGAAGCATGTCCATGTATTTTTTAAAACACCCATCCATGATACATGGTGAAAATAAAGAGGTTATTCTGATCCACATAAAACTTTGTCAGTACAAATTTTATGTTCCCTCTATCAATTTCTTGAGGTATCTTAACATTCCTTTGATCATTAGAGCAAGATAATGTGTTCTGATAGTCTTGCATTTTTCAACGTTAATATCGACGCTTTTATCCACTCTGAGACATTTTCTAGATAGTTTATCGACAGAACAGGGCATTTGAAATATTTTTTCAATTTTACATGCCTCTTTTGAATTTTTCATCATCATTCATGTATTGTGTAATGACATAAAGATGTAATAGACAAGTGTTCTCTCTATAGATGCCTTCAAACTCATCAAAATCCAAAAAAGAGGCTAGTAGAGCAAGCCTTTATGAACGGGTATTGTGTGATTGTGCACGATGCAAAGGAAAAATAAGGACACTACACACCATATCAATCACAGACATAAAGAGATTTAGTCGCTTCCAACCTTTATCTAAGGTTGAGTTCAATGATGAGTTACAACTTTCTTTATTGGCTAGTTCACCAAACTATCTAACTTCTTTTCATGTACTATAGTTTGGTGAAGTTTTCCAACAAATTCTCTAAATTTTATTCAATGTAGGGAGATGAGCTGGTGGAAGGAGGCTTGAGAGCACCTGCATTGCATAATCATCCTCATGAGACAATATTGACCCAAGGATATCGAAGCACTCTAAGGAGGATCGGGAGATAGAAGAGCAACAAAATACAAGCATTGAAGAGGAGGATGCACTGTGAAATTATGCAAGAAATGATCAATACTTACTTTGATGCTCCTTCACCTCTTTTCATATTTTACACTCTTCCTTATTCGAGGCATCATAAAGTAACATATTTGCTGGACCCAATGCATATATTCGCAAATGTGTCAAGAAGTTTGTGGAAACATGTGATTGGGGATAGAGATTGTCCAAAAGCATGAGAGGACTTGAAACTAGTGAAAACCAAAAGACCCTTCTGGCCAAAACAAACCCGTAACTCCGACAAGGTGATTTTACCAATGGCACCATGGGTGTTCACAAAAGCAGAAAAGGCCTGGGTGAAGAGTGTTATCGTGGGTATGAAAACCCCAACCAAGTACATGCATAACTTAAAGAGAGCCTTTACTTCAAAACGGAAACTAAGTGGTCTAAAGTCAAATGATTGGCAAAAAATGATACAAGTAACCTTATTTCCATGCACTTGATTTGCAAAAAAAAAAAGAACTCTTGTATCAATTTTTCTAACACATGATTGTTACTACAGTATGTACTTCCAATTGCTTAACGAGAATGCAGTACTAAAGATGCATCAACAAATGCCATCAACAAGCTCAGTGTATTTGTGAGGTATGTCAAAGGGTTTGCTAGTGCATGTCTAATTCCCCTTCTCATTACAAAAGTTAGTTACATTGCTTACCAATGGATAAATGTAGGATGATATCTTCAATAGAAATCATCACCATCAAAGCCGTATGTTTGATTGAAAAGGCATTTCCAACAAAGTATCATGGACATCCAATTGTATCTGCTTGCGCACTTGGCCAATGAAGTTGCATATGCAGGCACTTTACATAGCCAATGGATGTTTTTCTTGGAACAGTTTATGAAGGTATTGAAAGGATATGTAAGACAAAATGCTATACTAGAGGGAAGCATGGTTGAAGGATGGCTGGTGAAAGAGTCAATGTTTTACATTATGGAGTTTCTTATACAACTCATGCCAAACATGCCTCAACTTAGGGATGATAGTGATGACCCATGGTTTGTAGCAGAGATTGATCAAGGGAATGGAAAGCAAAAGAAAATGAGTGTCTCCTTGCAACTCAAAGTGAGCACCTTTTGTCTTTAAAATTGTGAAGATGGAGAAATGGATTAAATGATATGAAGAAGAAAGAGATAAAAGAGAGGAGGATAGAAAAGTGTGACGAAGGGCCAATAGAGGTAAGAAGTATCCCCTAGAGTTAGCAAAAATGCCTGCTAAATGCACCATTGATTGGTTAGAAGACACTCTTGAAGATGCCAGTTGAAGAGGGGAGATTGTGACAGATATAGAGGAGGAATTTGCACGAGTTTTTTTAAAGGTATATAATCATGTTGCTTTTATTTACATTAGTTTATAACCTTTTTGTATGTATTTTTAAGGAGAATGCATTACCTTTATAGTACTGTTTGTTCAATGCAATATGGCCATATGGTAATCACTATAGAGTAGAGAAAATTAATGTAAAGCACAACACATTTGATCGAGGAGTCATGGCTAGCATTTTGGAAGATAGTAGAGCTAGTATGAGGGATAGAAATCTCATCATCATAGACCAGATGGATTATGTTGGGATCATACAAGATATTTTGCAAGTGAATTTTCAAAAATTTCAAGTATTTATATTTGATGTGAAATGGTTCAAAGTCATCTGCAGAGGTGCTCAAGCTATAGTTAGAAAGGATCCAAGTGGGTTTCTTTCCATTGACTCAACAAAGATTTGGGATGACCTTACTGACACATTCATGTTACCCACACACTGTGAGCAAGTAAGCATTTTTCTTATATGGGTATCATTTGTCCTTCCACTTCATTAAAGCTTGCATGAACATGTCATGGATTTTTGTCTTAGATGGTCTTTCAACTTGATCGAGTGGACAATAAGTGGTGGTTTGTGATTCCAGTTGCACCTAGAAACTGACATGTCTTTCAAGATGTGGAGATAGAGAATGAAATGGAAGATCAAGAAATAAATGGGTTGGAAGCTAGCACTTCCAATTACCCTTCTACTAGAGTTTTGGAATGTGAAGATAGCTTGAGTTCCTTAGAGGGTTTCTCAGGCACTAATTTCGAGGACCTCGATCTACACGCTAAAGATATGCAAGTCCTAGCCACAGAAGATCGAGAGGATGAGAATCGTTCTCACGATGAAGATTCCAGTGAGGCTTCAGTTGATTAAAGGACAAAGAGCAAAATTGTTAGAATATATTTTTATTTGTCAATGGATTTCCTTATTGGAAGGTGTTGGGTTAAATTCACCATGTTGATGTATTGAGTGGGTTATTAATTCTGTATCGATGCTGTGTATTTGTCCAAAGAGGTTATCAAGGCTTTTATCAATGCTTTTTCTAGAACTTTATGCTTATATGGATGAAAATATCGACGCTTATATTGACAAAGATTTTGACATAACGCTTTTGCTCTGCTTATATTGATAGACGTTGTTTTTAAAGTAAAAAGTGTCGATGAACAACATCAAAAAAGAGGTTAATGATTGTAGTGCAATGTGTCCAATGTAGCTACATTGGATCTAATGTAATGGCATTGTATCTTATGTAACCACACTAGATTGTCTATCATGTAACTACATTGTATCTGATGTAACCACACTGGATTGTCTGTCATATAGCTGCATTGTATCCAATGTAACTACATTTTAGCAACAGTATTTTAGCAACAGTGGATATATTGGATCAATGTATCCAATGTATCCAAAGTAGCTACATTGGATCCAATGTAACTACATTGTAACTATATTGGATCCAATGTATCCAGTGTATCTAATGTAACTACATTGGATCCAATGTATTTAATGGGTGTGATTTTTTGGTGAGCTTTTTGTCATGAGCTTTTTTTCAATTTTCATGAATATTGCGAGCTTTTCATTCACTTGAGAGAGAGAGAGAGAGAGAGGGGGGGGGGGGGGGGGGTTCATGGAGTAGGGTGGGTTGAAAGTTTGGGTTGTGGTTGCAGGTAAGACGAGAGAGGGGGGGGAGCGGAGATAAAGGAAAGGGGGAGGGATGGGCACATGGGTAAGGTGGCATGGAGAAGGGAGGGGAGGGGAGTTGGAACATATATTTGTTATCATAGTGGAGAACGTAGAGGGGGAACTTATAAGGTATGCAAAGAGGAGTGTAAGGAGGAGAGAGAGGATGAGGAATGTGAAAGTTATGTTCATCTACTAAATGCAAAGGGGAACGGAGAGAATGTGGAAAATTTGTTCATTTTCAAAGTGTATAATTTGACAGGTTCGACATCATATGTGGATTCCTCGTCGAATTCCGGTCATTTTGAGTACCAACATGACCATATTCCGATAAAAATTGAAAAAATGGTGTTTTTGTCATGAATTCAGTTTTGGTTTGTTTTGGGCCTACTTTGAGTCTGCGCTAGCGCAAACTCAAAATAGGCCCAAAACAAGCCAAAATGAGGAATCCAAATCTGAGGAACAAAAGTTTCAAATTATACACTTTTAAAATGAACATATCTCCCATAGTTCCTCCCTTCTACTTTGAATATGGACATATCTTCCATAATTTTTTGCCTCCTACTGCCACTCATATTCACCCCCCCTTGTGCATAGTATACACTCTTACACCCCTCCCACATGCTATGAAAATGAACATATGCTATATCCTCTCCTCTTTCTAACCTCCCCATCTTTCTTATAACAAAAACATGTATGGATTTCTAAGAAAAGCTCGCAAAAACAAAGGAAATGGTAGAAAAGCTCACATTAAAAAGCTCACCAAAAGATTTTCCCCGTATTTAATGTATCCAATGTAGCTACATTGTAACTACATTGGATACAATGTAACGACATTAGCTACATTGTATCCAATGTAACTACTGTGACATGAAGTTGGGGGTAATAAACTTCACGCACCTCTTCACTTCCTGCTGCTTTCGAACTAAGTGCTAGAGATATTCATCCTAGGAAAGGGTATTAAAAAGAGGCTTTTATACCAAGAAACCACACCATACTATCCTCCCTTATATGAGAATGAAGATGGTAACATCCCAAGTGATGTCGTGCTTCAAGCATAGGGAGAAGGAAAGGATCAGTGGAGGCCATAATCTCAACAAGCCGATCTGCGCCAAAGAGAAGAGCAATACGTTGTTGAAAGAAGAACTTGTAGCTCAACATGACATGAACTGATATATATCGAGGAGTTTGAAGGGGCTGATTGGGTCGGATGGGTAGGTTCCGAGGAAACATTGCACCTCCTTCATAGATACCTTTACAATTACCTCAAAACACTCTCCAAAATATCATAAGACACAGAGACCCATAACTTTGAGCAAAGACATGATATAAAATATTCAAACACATATCCAGATGCGCCTCAAAATCGGCTTCGCTTTGATAAAATTTCATAAGAAATAGAGAAGCGGTCAGAAAGATATGGGCAGTTTACTAGATGGGGGTAAAAAATGGTTTGAAAAAAGAAACAGTCACACACACAAAGTCATAGATTTTTTGTTTGAAATATAACACAATAACTGAAGACATAGAATGATGATCCTTGAAAAGAGCTTCGCGCTGATATAAGTTTCGTCTAAATCGAACCACCGAGCAAAAAGTTATGAGCAAAATACTGACAGGGGTTCAAACTGTCATGAAAAACACCTACTCCTTCTACTGGTGCCGACTTGGGAGAATACTACCTCCATGCTTAGACTTCATCAGCGATCCAAGTCCCATAGAGGTCACCTAGGAGGGAAGGAAGAGCTCCCTTTGTGGCTTGGGAAATAGATAAACCATGTATGTGCAATGAGCGGCCCAATAGACAACACTTTTGAGCACTTTGGAAGAGAAAGCAATGGAATAAGGGACGAGACACTCAATAGAGAGAACCTGAAGTCAACTTCATTACCAATAGAGTGAGACTACACTCCAATGCAACTCAAAATACTACAAACACAAGGGAGAAGAAGAGGTTTCATACATACAAGAGGGAGCAAAAGCTCCAAGACTACTCATAGAGAGAGAATAAACTAGAGAGAGATGGACTCAAGATTCTACATAAGAGAATATCTACAAGAGGGAGAGAAGGCTCATGGAAGAGGCTTGAGGAGACTAGAGCTACAGCAACATGAGGCCTAATGGTGGAAGAGACGATGAACAAGGGAGAGGGGGGCTCCTTTTATAGAGATTTTGTCAGCCTCCTTCACCCATTTATAATTATTGCCTGTAGATTCTTTTCCTCATCAATCACATAAGCCCGTATGTCACTATCCATGTCCTTTTTGGCTACTCTTGCCATGTGTCCCATCAAAAGATGTTCAAGACTCTTAAAATATTGAGAAAGTCAAGAGTCTTCCCACATGGAGCCCATAGGGACCCTCTCTTTTCCATATGTCCACATCCTCCTTATTCCACATGGAAATTCTAGAAGGATTTCTCTTGACTCCACACTCCTCCACATGCCTTCCACATGCTTGGCATGTGGCCTCTCTTATATTATTGGAACACATGGACATGAGCCCACCTCTTTATATGACTCACTCTTCCTTTTTTTTAGAAACCCCATAATATCACATACACAAATAACTCTCACCCCATACCAAGGTATTTATAATTCATACCTATGGTATTTACAATGATCCATTTCACTCATCCTCTCAATCCCATCCAATATCTTAGAAAATAAAAATAAGTGAGACCCGCTAGGCTATCACTTGATACTCAAACTCTTATCAAACATACAAGGAAACAATACCAATGCCAAATAAAAAATATCAATTTTTGGCATCACACTACATCATAGCTACATTTGATACATTGGATCCAATGTATGTAATGTAACTAAATGTAACTTCATTGGATACATTGGGTACAATGTAGCCAATGCAACTACATGTAAGTACATTGGACACATTGGACACAATGTAGTTAGCTTGAATACAATGTATACAATGTATCGTGTTGACTGCCTCAATGAATTTCTTATTAAGATACTCCATTACGTAGCGATAAAACCAAAATCTTAAGAAAATAACACAACCTCTTATAGGCTTTTGGTCTATGGATGAATCAGTGTACTTACTCTAGGGTTTGTTATAGAACTTGCAACCCTATCTGTAGTTGGGGCTTTAACCCTTTTACTCCTTGTGCTAGGTAAATCTGCATTCTATAGACTTTTCTCTTGACCATAATTGTCATTGGCCTTGTGCTTCAATTGTCCCTCTCTCTAACAGTTGGGATTTTAACCCTCTTGCTCCTTGCATTAGCCAAATATGCCAAATATGCATTATGAGTCTTTCTCTTCACCATAGTTGTCATTGGCCTTGTGCTTCAACCATCCCTCTCTCTAGTATTTGGGATTCTAACACTCTTGCCCCTTTTGTTAGCTAGATCTTCATTATATAGACTTTTATCTTCACCATAGTTGTAATTAGACTTGTGCTTCAACTATCCCTTTCTCTCGTAGTTGGGATTTTAACTCTCTTGCTCCTTATGTTAGCCAGATCTACATTATATAGACTTTTCTCATCATTGGTCTTGTGCTTTAACCATCCTTCTCTATAGTGAAGCAACATGATAACAGGGCAACAATGCGAGAAGCATAATGCATAAAATACACAATACATAAAGTGCATGGAATGGAAGAGAAAAAGAGACACCAATACATGTGGTTCACCTAATGTGGGCTACCTCCATGGAGAAATAGTAGTCCTACATTTTTCTTATTCAACCAATGAGAAGATACAAGATACAAGCAGTATATTCACTGCTCTCATTGTATGCAAGCCATGCCCTTATTTTTTAAAATTTGACCACACAACTCATGCATAAATTTTCATGTATTTTTGGCTTCGGGGTGCTAACCTCAAACCCCCATTAAGGGGGGCCTAAATAGCTATCGCAAGTCCCCTTGGAACCTCTCGGTAATATGAGTAGGGGGTGTTGTCCCCCCTACATTCCCCTTCATAGAGTGGATATAAACATGCAGGGATCCAAAGCATAGCTAAAAAACAACCTCTGAAAAAAGTATCATGCTCCATATACAACAATCTCCCACTTGGAGACTGATCATAGTAACTCCACCGTTACCACACTTAATGAAACTCTTAGGATCTGGCTCTCTCTCATGTTGCTCCTCATTCTTGAAGACCAATTGAAATTGAGAAAGGGCTCAATTTCTCCCTAGTTACTACCTTAGTCAACATGTCTGCAGGGTTCTTAATAGTGTATATCTTTTCCAACTTCAACCGTCCATCCTCCAAAATAGGTCGAATGAAATGATATCTAAGCTATATATGTTTGGTTCTTGAATGGAAGGCTGAATTCTTTGCAAGATTAATAGCACTCTGGATATCACTATACAAGCTGCAATTTTCTGGCTTCTTTCCAAGTTTTTCCATAAACCTCTACAGCCAGTTTATCTCTTTACTAGCCTTTGTAACTTCAACCTATTTTTCTTCTATTGTAGAAAGTGCTACAACCTTGTGCAAATTGAAACCCAGCTTACAGTTGTTCCATCTATAGTGAAAATATACCCGATGGTGGTCCTTCTTCCATCTTTATCACCTACATATATGAATCAACATATCCTTGTAGAAAAGTGTTTGAACCTTAAAAGGTAATGCATGAGCAGTAATACCTCTAAAATATCCGAGAATCCACTTTATAGCCATCCAATGTTTTTTACTTGGATTGTTTTTAAGTCTGCTCACAACTCCCACTACATGTGCAATATCTGGCCTTGTGCATACCATTGCATACATCAAGCTACCAATTGCTACTGCATATGGAGCCCTTGACATATAGTCAATCTCTTCCGTGTCTCTAGACACATATCCTTACATAATATGAATTAAAAGCCAAAGGCTAGAAATAGGTTTTGCATTCTGCATTGCAAACCTTTCCATACCTTTTCAATATACTCACTCTAAGACAATGTCAATTTGTGATTTTTCCTATCTCTTGTTATTCTCATACCAAGGATTTTCCTTTGAAGCACCCAAATACTTCATTGCAAATGTATTTTCCAACTTTGTCTTGAGCACATTTATATCCTATATGGTAGAGCCTGCAATAAGTATGTCGTCACATACAATAACAAGATCATGTATCTCCCATTGTCTAGTTTTTTAGAATAAATGTAGTGGTTTGAATGACACTGTAACCTTGTTCTGCCATAAACCTATCAAACTTCCAATACCACTACCTTGGAGCTTTCTTTAAGCCATATGGACTTTCTTCAACCTGCATACCAATTCTTCCTTTCCTTTGATCTCGTATCCTTGTGGCTACTGCATATAAATCTCTTCCTCCAATCCCAATGAAGAAAAGCCGTCTTCACTTCTAATTGCTCAAGATGCAAGTCTATTATAGCCAAAGACTCAAAATAGTTCTTAATGAAATCATTTTAACAACAAGAGAGAATATTTCATCAAAGTCTATACCTTTATTCTGTGTAAATCGCATTACAATAAGCTTTGCCTTGTACCTCCTTTTTCCTCAATCTTCATCTTTCACTCTGTAAACCCATTTATTTTGCAATACTATTTTTCCCATAGGCAAGCGAACCATATTCCAAGTCTAGTTTTGTAGAAATGAATCAGTTTCCTCTTTCATGCCTTGCTCCTAGTCCTTTCTAGATTGTACCAGCATTGCTTTTCATATATTTCTGGTTCACTAGAATCAATCAAACTGAACATAATTGAAAGAAGGAAAAAATCACTCAGGTGGTCTACTTACCCTCGTAGACCTTCTAAGTTCACTTGGAGGAGTTTGAGGTTCTTGTTGCTACTACTACACACTCATTTTTTGCAACCTTTGGAATTTCAACTCCTGGGATTTCATCAAAAGTTGTGCATTCTGATACATTTACTTTCTTTCTTTTCTACAAGTGATCTTTATACATAACAACCTCATTCAATACAACATCTTTTCTCCTAATGATTTTGTTACTTTCATAATTGCACAGATGATAACCAAAATCACTACCTCCATATCTAATAAAGATGAACTTCTTGGATTTTTCCTCAAGCTTTGCTCTCAACTTCTTATCAACATGGACAAATGCTTCACGACGAAAAACCTTCATAAAGAAATAGTTGACCTTTTTAACTATTTGTGCCTCTTCTAGAATGCCAGCATCTAAGGAACTTAAAGGCGATCTATTTATTAAGTAAACAGTTGTATTCACTACTTTAGCCCAAAGCTATAAGGGAAACCCTATGTGTATTCTCATGCTCCTTGCATGCTCCATGATTGTTCTATTCATCCTCTCTAACACAAGATTTTCGTGTTGTGTTCTTGGAGTTGTCTTCTCTCAATGAATTCCATTATATGGATGGTAACCATAAAATTCTTTGATGCATCATATGTGATTGAAGACCCTTCAATGAAAGCTTTCTACTTCTTAAAAGTTTCAAAGACATTAGATTTTCTTTGAATGCAATAAACCCAAGTTTTTCTAGTTGCATCGTCAATAAAAGTAACATAAAAGTGAGAACCATCAAGAGCTTTTAAATTAGTACATCTATATGCACAAGCTTTAACTTTTCTCTCTTCTTTTGTTTCCCAACTTTGAAAAATATGGCTCTCTTTAGTTTCCCATAAGCACAATTCTCACAAAAATCAAAATCAACTTGCTGCAAACTTGGCAACAATTTTCTTGAGAAAAGAATATGTGCTCCCTTCTCACTCAATAGCCTATGATGCCACAATGATGTGTCTTCTCGTGTAAAAGCTAAGGAAATAGAGGAGTAAGCAGTACTAGTACATAAATACATGTACCTACCTTGACTCCTTTTGCTATTACCATTGAACCTTTAGTGACCTTCCACAATTTTAATGTGAATGTGGTAGTGCAACCTTCCTCATCCAATCACCCTACTAAAATTAAGTTTCTTCTTAAATCAGGAACATCCCTTACCTCCTTCAATAACCATTGGTTTCCATTCTATAATTTTATCAGCACCTTGCCCTTCCCAACAACCTTAGATGCTTCATCATCGCCTAAATTAACTTGTCCAAAATCCCCTTGAACATAGTTTTAAAAATATTTCCTATGAGGCGTAGCATGAAATGAAGCCTCTGAGTCTACTATCCATGCATCAATAATATTATCCAATGAAATAATTAAGGCATCTTGCAACACAATGCCTAGTACATTTGCTTCCTGTGTATTCTCTTGTTGTCCATCTCCTTCCTTTTTCTTTCACAACCAACATCTTTTCTTTAGGTGTCTTTTCTTCCCACAATGCCAGCACTACAAGTTTCCTTTGGATTTGGATTTCTTCTTCTTGACTTGTTGCAATTTCTTGGCTCTTTCCTCTCCCTTTTTCTTCCCATATTCTCAAGAGTCAAAGCATTACCTGATGTTTCACTTGTGCTTTTTCCTTGCATTTCCTTGCTAAGGACAACACCACCAACATTAGCAAACTTTGAAGTGTTTAACCAAGAAATAGAGTTACTCACAGCCATGAACAAGACATCCCAACTTACTAGAAATGAGCACAAAATCAAGAGAGTTCAAACCTCATCATCAAAGTTTACTCCTACCGACCTTAGTTGACTTGTACTTGTATTGATTTGATTCAAATGATCAGCTCCAGACCCGCGCCCTGACATGTTCAAATTGAATAAATGCTTCATAAGAAATACCTTGTTAGAAGCTGATGGTTTTTCGTACAATGTATTCAATGGGCTCATCAAGTCCTTTCTTGTCTTTTGATCAAGAACATTGAAAGGCACTGAGTCTTCCAAACACAATCGTATCATTCCTAGTGCCTTTCTGTCAAGAACCTCCTAGTTCTCAGTTGGCATACTCATAAACTTATTTCCTATCCCACCTAATGGTAAGAAAGGTCCTTCTAGTATGGATAATCCTCAATCTACATCTTCCAATGCTGGTATGAGGTTCCAAATGAGTCAACAAACGTTGCTCAAATAAATGCACTGATAGCAGTTGTTAGGATTAATGTGATAATGGAGCAACAATGTGAGAAGCAAAATGCGTAAAATACACAATACAAAAAGCAAAGCACACAGAATGGAAGAGGAATGGAGACACCGATATACATGGTTCAACCAGTGTGGGCTACATCCAACTCTTGCATTTTCCTCATCCAACCAATGCGAAGATACAAGTTACAATCAGTATATCCACTGTTCTCATGTTATGTGAGCCACACCCTTATTGTTCATTTTTTGACAACACAACTCATGCATCAATTTTCATGTATTTTTGGCTTTGCGGGTACTACACTCAAACCCCCACCAAGGGGGGCTTAGATAGTTGTCATGGCCCCCTTGGAACTTGCGCCAGTGGTAGTAGTAGGGAAGGCATTACCCCCCCCCCTCCCTTCATAGAGTGGGTATAAACACGCCTAAGTCCAAAGCACGGCTAAAAAATGACCTCTTGAAAAATGATCAGGATCCACATACAACAATGATGACATTCTGTTAGATCACTATGCATGCTTATTTAACATTTAGGGCCTTGTATCATGATAGAGGATTTCCTCACTTCAGGATGCCATCATTTTATAGTTGAGTTAGGTGTGTCCCTCAGTGAAGGTGAGTTTGTGGACAGACCCTTCTTCAAGGGATATCCATGTTGATGCTAGGAGTATTTCCTCATTTCCATCCTATGTCTACAGTACGCCATTTCATGGAATGTGAGGGGCTTGTGAATGGCCTCAATCACCACTGTAGATACATCAAAGATTAGGACGGCCATGTGACAAAAGTTTCTAGACCGCACATTCTTAGAAGACTATCTTTAGTACATCTCCCTAAAGATCAAATCCATATATTAAACTTATTCAAGAACATAAGCTATTCAAGCTGGGATAGGCAAATGCAAATCGCTCATTAAGGGCCAGAGTAGGACTATTTTGTGTCTAGAAAATAGCACTAAAGTTTAGGTTTTTATATCGATTTCTACCAAATGGGTTGTATATTCCATTTAGAAGTCACATTAGTGGTGAGAGGGTGGTGTATATCATTGTCTAGGTTAAGCATACTACTATGGTATTCTCAACACATATAGTCCTATTATATTAGGGCCGAGATGTGTCTTTTAGAGGTAGCACAGGGATACTATATGATAACAATTGGATTGTTCGAGGAGATTTCAACATGGTTGAATTTTGCAAAGAATATTTCTCGAAGAGAGGGAGGACTATTAGACAAAGAGAGAACAGAGTGGAATCTATTCTTGCTCCATGATGGATTGAATGATTTATCTTGGTTGGATGAATTCTCTCATTTGATAGATATCTATGGTTCTTCTGGTCAAGGGTCTCCCATGGCTCAATTTCCTTATCCAAGCTAGAGGAGGAATGATATAATATCAGGATTTGTTTTCATAGACCACGAGTTGGCTTTGCTTCAGGTTTGCCATTCTATTACATTAGGAATCTCACTTTGGTTGCAAAACCACTTTAGAACCTCATGTGTCTCTTTGGATACCTAAAAGAACATGACAATTACATTCATGACATGTCATGAATGACACTACAGCATTGAGACATCACCTCAGATGCAGCTCACCAATAGATTTTATTTTTTTATTGCACACTAAAGCGCCTACCATCACTTTCAAGTATGGTTGGATCCAATGCTCTGTTCACCAATGTAAAGCTCAGTCTTTTTAGCTTTTTGCCTTTCACTGCTGCTAAAGTGCCTACCATCATTTTCAATATGGTTGAAAAAATGCTCCATTTCATAATATCAAGCTACCTCTTTCTACATTTTTCCCTTTCACCATCTCACTCTCATCAAGTTTCAAAACAAACTTCAATTTTGCACTGCACTCCCACACAATGATGCCATAAAATTCAACCATCTATCTTGTTTCACTTTCTTGGACAACATCCTATAAAACTTTCTGGCCATTCCATCCATAATCACATATTCTTATGCACATCAATAGTGAACACTTTGTTGACCTTTTGAATGGATTCATTTGCTAAGTTTGTTCTCAGTGAGACCCACAACATCTGTTATTGTCCTAATACAAGAACCAACCAAATATTCTGAACCACTTTAATGTTTGATTGTAACATATATTTCAAACATATTCCTAGGCTAAGGTTGTAAAAGGTTGGATGCACTCTTGACTAAAGACTGAGTTACACAAAATCAAGTTGGATACTTTTGACTATACTCAAGTTAGTCCATAAGTGAACCCCAACCATACATGATTTGGTATACTACCTATTATGCCACGACTCTAGTAAATTGGTTAGCTATTAAGAACTTGTTCTTCACTTGCCACATGCAAAACATATTTGGCCATGAACCATGCCAATAAAATATTGAATTGTGGTTATCACACGCTAGCCTCTTTCTCCTTGATTGCATGAAAATATGCTTTAAGAGTATTTTAACCAAAAACATTTTCTTGATCAAAATACATATCCTTCATATGCTTTTATTATAGGCTGTTCCCCCATGCCAATAAAATAAGTGCAAATGGCTACCTAGTCATCTCATCAAAGTGAACACTAGTTGAGCTTGACATCCCCACAACATTGAATCCATCCTCATGGTAATGTTATTGATTTGTGGTTATCACACGCTAGCCTCTTTCTCCTTGATTGCATGAAAATATGCTTTAAGAGTATTTTAACCAAAAACATTTTCTTGATCAAAATACATATCCTTCATATGCTTTTATTATAGGCTGTTCCCTTAAAAATGTGTCTTAAGAGGTGGCACTTAAATTGTCCCTAGTGCAACAACATATTTCACAAATGTCGTGAATTAGGCTCAACTACCTACGCTCATGTTTCAAAAAAGATGAGTGTTGGGAAAGACAATGGAGTGCACAAGGTAGATAATTGTACACTATACACTATACACTATGCACTATGCTGTTAGGGTTAGGGTTTGGGTTTGACCTTACGTCCTATATCATATGATGTAATTCACACTAGCCTTAAGAACACCTCTAGCTAGTAGCGGGTACATGTACAAGATCTTTTTTTGGGAACCATTACATTAAAAGAGAGTGAAAAAATCACAATATGTACACGTATGAGCAAAGTGACTATGCAAGGGATGTTTATACAATTAGTACAACTTAGTAGATCATGTACATAATGTGCATTTCCCTCTCTTAAGTTATAGGTCATCCTTCGCTTATGGGAAAAAAACCAAAAACAGGTGACTATGGGATGTAGGATCATTCGGAGTAAGCCCTCAATCCCTCATCAGAGAGTACTAAGCAAAGTTCATCATGACACCTCTCGAGGTTGATGCCATTTTCTGGACAGTGACATTTCTCCACAAAGTTTGGACCCTACCCCACTGGAGATTACCAAGGCTGGCACTAGACTCATCCAGATGGCTAGCAAAGAGCAAGGTTGATACAATATGGTACGCACGCATATCCACATGGTTTGCCAATCATGGTATCACATGGACCGGGTTTTTCCTTTTAGTATAGCATGGATGCACCACCCAGGTCAATCCCACATGATGAGATTAACCCTATCACACGGCTAGATCTCCTCCAGCTCCATACGTCTTGGACTTGCTTAGAGCACTACGCAAAGCTCGCCATGACCCCTCTCGAGGTTGATGCCATTTTTTGGACAATGACATTCCTCCACAAAGTTTGGACCCTACCCCACCGGAGATTACCAAGGCTGGCACTAGACTCATCCAAACAGCTAGCAAAGAGCAAGGTTGATACAATATGGTATGCACGCATATCCACATGGTTTGCTAATCATGGTATCACATGGACCGGGTTTTCCCTTTTAGTATAGCATGGATGCACCACCCGGGTCAATCCCACATGATGAGATTAACCCTATCACATGGCTAGATCTCCTCCAGCTCCATACATCTTGGACTTGGAGGAGGGATTCCCCACCAAGATATTTTTCTATCACGACCACTTCTTGAGAGTATCGAAGGATGGACTCATCATCAAACCCCAGTACCTCGAGGAAAGAGGAGTCTCGCATGCACTGAGGATTGCCATTGGACACATGGGGGTCTCTTCCCATCAGCTGAGGATTGAGGCAGGGAGAGCTGCAGTTTATCTAGAGAGCAGTGGATCTACAAGTTATGCATGCTGGAGGAGGTCGAGACAAAGGAGAATTTCATATGTATTATCTGTGCTACGAGATCTGGGGATGATACCATTGCCTTTCATGAGGGGCACGGCTTTGGTCCACCATTCTCACGTTGATCTACTTCCATCGGTGGGTATATACCTTCATAAGACTAGAGTTCTCCAATCTTACAAACTAAAGTTTTTAATAGAACAAGCAAAAGAAGAGTATATGAGAAAAATAACAAAGAAGAAAAAGAACTTGGTAAGCAAAAGCTACACTCATGTTCTCATGAGTGGTGTAGAAAATATATTACTTAAAACTCACATAACAAATATCCTAATAAACATGCATACTCTTTAATAAGATGTCGTATCAGGCCCCAGGGCATGGTCATGCCCTCTGCTTATGACTCTATCAGCCAGATCCTGACAGCCAGCATGCCAACCCCCGGCCATCTTTTATTACCTACTAAGCCGAGTCTTAGCCACTAAAATCGCATTTCTAAGGTGAAATTCAGTCAAACCTGTTTCCTGTGTCCATCATTTACAATGGCATTGTAAACACTTCACAAATTATTGATAATGTATATCAGCTTGCCCAAAAGTTCTGAACCAAAGGCTGCAAATTTTGTTAAACCGACAGGTAGATGCCTTCCTCCCTTGCGTTAACCTATCAATTTTCTACATATTTTGTTTTTTAAAAAAATCCGAACACCATATCTAGAGTTTATCCTTGGCTTAAGTGGACCAAAAGCTCAGCTGCGAAAACTTCATAACCATAACTGCAAATCCAAAGGCTGATTCAAACCTGGGAATAAAGATATTTTGTACACATGAACCCAACCCCATCCTCGTACTTTGACTGACAGATGGTTTTTGCCATCAGTTACAGTGAGAATAGTACACATGAAGACTTGAATTTTGGTGAGCTCAAACAATCTAATCTATAACTCAAATTTGCATAAGAAATCAACATATATTAAAGCATGATCTGTTCGTCATTCTTGCAGAGTCTAATGGCAAATTAGTTGGATAGCAAGTTCCATCAAATTGATCAGCAATTAAAAGTACTCAAGAGTAAGGTCCTCCAAGTCCTCCTAGATGCCCTGAGAATTTAAAAGCAATGAGTTAATGATACATTACATTAAACATCTACTCAAAAATAAACCCAATCACAATGCTTACATCAGCTTAGAAAAATGGTTCCAGTCTAATCATCTCACATTATGCGCACAACTCACCTAAACTCCCTAATTGATATGACAAGAAAAGATCATGAGTTTAGATGGAACACATTACGCGCACAACTCACCTAAACTCCCTAATTGATATGACAAGAAAAGATCATGAGTTTGGATGGAACAGGTCCCTTTTGAAACGGTCGTTTGCCATAATTTTTATTTTCAGATTTGATGTCCTTATCCTGGTGTTTGGCAGCCCGTTTGTTGTCTTCTTTCTTGCTGTCCATAAAGCCCAAATTCTTCTCCTGCATCCATGCATATGCTGTCCTTGCATTCTCAATTAATTGAGTCATAGAACCCACCTTGGTTTTGATGCAATAATCACGTAGCTCACTAGGCAATCCACAACAGTACCTCTCTACTTGCTCTTTCAAAGAAACATGCCTGTAAGATCTCAATGGCAGCAAAACATCCCAAAACCTCTGGGTGTAATCATCAAGATTCTTGCAAAGTTTGTATGACAAGTCATGCCAGTGTGAAAGTACTTCGACTTCAAAAGTTGGAGTAAGCCAAGTAGAAGAGAACACTTGCTTAAATTCCAGCCAAGTAGCAGGTGCATCTCCATGAAGCATAAGGTTGGTGTACCACTTAAGTGCATTGCCTTTCAAAAATGTGGCAACCTGTAAGCTCCAGCTTTACAAGGTCGAGCTCCTGGGAATGCTCCCAGCCGCCCCCCGCTCCCGTCTACCTCCCTCACGCCGTGCGGTCCCCCTCCCCCCTTCCCTTCCATCCCCTCCTCTGCCTCTCGCCGCGCTGCCACCACCCTCCTTCCTCCCCTCCTTCCTTCTCCGCCTCCTCCTCGCGCCGCGCTGCCACACCCCCGCCTCCCTTCCTCCCCTTCCCCACCTTTGCGCCGCACTGCCACCCCCCCCCTCCCCTCCTTCCTTCTTCGCCTCCGCCTCGCGCCGCGCTGCCACACCCCCGCCTCTCCTCCTTCCCCTTCCCCACCTTCGCGCCGCGCTGCCACCCCCTCCCTTCCCTCCCTCCTCCCTTCTTGCCCCTCCTTCGCCTTTTCTCTTTCCCCGCTGCCGTCTCTCCTCCCCCCGCTTCCTCCTACGCCTCCCTCCGTCCTTTCCTTCCCCTCCTCCGCCTCCATTCCTCCCTCCCTCGCCTTTTCCGTTTCTTTTCCCTCACCTTTTGGAGCTTTCGCAGTTTGTCAGTGCGGTATGGCAGCCGTAAGCCCGGAACCAGTGGCCCAAACGGACCCCCCCCTCCTTCAGCCTACCGTGTAACACTGACAGAGCATCAGGTCTCCTTGGTGAAGCAGGGCTGCCAATGACTTTTCCTAGACTTCCGTTTATGGAAGAGTCATCGGCTACGCCCCTTCACGAGCAAACATCAGGGACTGGCTACAGTCTACCCTATACCTTGAGGACAGCCACATTGAAGAGGTCGCACTCATGGGACGTGGTATCTTCTGGCTCAAGCTCTCCTCGATGCAGGCTGCAAGCGATATGGTCAGACGGTCCCCTACCTCTCTGGGTGGGAAGATCATCCTTATGGTCCCGTGGTATAGGGGTTTCAGTGTAGCGGACTTCGATGCTTGCTTCCGCATCCCCCGCCATCCAGTTACCCTCATCTTCCCAAGCCTCGCAACAGAGCTTCACCCGATCATCAAGGACTTGGGGGCGCACTTTGGCTGGCTCATGCAGGACACCTTCGTTGATGCGGCGGCAGCCCAAGGGGTGCCACGCGTCAAAGTGGCAGTCCTAGATCCGTAGAGTATTCCCTCGGAGTTCGAGATTGAGACGGACGCAAGTGTGGTGACGCAGCGCATTATGGTCACTGGTCGCCCAGATCAGTGTCTGAGATGCCACGGCTTCGAGCACCAGGCGCGCTCTTGCCCTCGCTTCACGAGGACAGAACCTCCGATGGCCCCCAGCCAGGCAACTCAGGATCCCCCCCGTCAGGCGTCGACAACCCCTCCAAAAGGGGAAGGTTGGACTGAGGTCAAAAGGAAACGGAAAGGAAACAAAACAATAACCAAAAAGCCCCCTCTCCAGCAGGAGACCCCTGAGGTCACCAGTCAGCAACAGCCCGGTAAGGGGAAGGAGAAGTCAGCCAGCCTCCTCCTCATCTTTCACCCCACCCCCCTCCTCCTCCCCCCTCCTCCTCGATTCCCCTACCTCCCCCCCCTCCGGGACCCCCCCCGGCACCTTTGGTTTCAGCCCTCCCCTCTCCCTCGAGCATGATCCCGCGGGGACCCCCCCCCTCATCCTGCGGCCCCAAAGCTAGCACAGACCTCCTCCACGCCTACCCCCCTGGCCCGGTGGAGGGGAGAGGCCCTTCCCTGCAGACGGCCAGCACCACCCCAGCTCTTCCGATGACCAATACCCCTCTTTCTGGTTCTGACTCCTCATCTTCGTCCTCCCACCCAAGGGCAGCTCCTAGAGCTCTACCTTTGGAGTTCTATCGAGCAGGACCTTGGGATTACTTGGATGCAGCTAGTATTGGCTCCTTCCCTGCATGCCTAGACATCAGCATCTTCTTCTCCGAAAGGGGGCAAAGGGTAAGGTGTCCGTCCTCGCCCCCCATGATGGTCCCAGCTATTCCCTCACTATCACTAGTGACGGGAATGAGCAATGGACGAATGAAAATGTTTGGGAGACGATTCGTGATCAGTCCCATGAGCAGGTACAGGACTGGATTGGTAGCAGAGCAACGGAGCTTCTTCAACAGCAGTGGAAGGAGGGTGACGTTTGTCTGAGATGGTGCCACAGCGCCAAACGGTTCTGCCTTTTGGTCATCATTCGACCGCCTCTGGAGTGGATCTACGCGGAAGGGCTCCGCCCTTGGAGGACCCCAGAGGTAGCGGGCTTCTACAGTATCTCCCTGGCGAAGGCTTCAAGTTGGTTAGAGAGAGCTTACCACCATGGAACGAAGGGCCTTTCCCCTCTGCTGAAGGTTTTAGAGGATGGGTCCGATGATCCTACCTCACCTTCGAAACCTTCACAGAAGTGCCTTCGTCTGCACACTGGACATCCTCCGACCACCTCGACATCGATCGCAAGCAGACAGCTGTTTGTGGCCCACCTCTCCTCTTCATGAGTATACGCATTATCTCTTGGAATGTCAACGGGTTCCACTCATCTGGAACCCGCGGCCCCAGGAAGATGGTGCTCAGACAGGAGCTCCAACCAGCTTTGATGGGAAGGATAGATGTGCTCCTATTACAGAAACACAAGCTTTCGGCTTCTCAGACCAGTAAGTGTGGGAAGGTCCTCACAGGGCGCTCCCACACCTACTGGGAACCTTCGATTGGCGAGCAGGGGAGGAGCGGAGGTGTCTGTACCTCCATCGATGCTTCTCTTGTACAGCACGTGTGTGGTTTTGGCACCTTGATCCCAGGACGAGCGCTTTGGGTGGGCTTGAATATTGAGGGATCTCGCATCGGCATCCTCAGTATCTATGCCCCGATCGACCTTAGACGGAGAGCCGCTTTCTGGAGCTTTTTGACAGACTTATTGCCAGAGATGGATTCTTGGATTGTAGGCGGGGATTTCAATAACCTTGAGGCTCTAGAGGATCAGCAGGGACGGGGCTCAGAGTTCCTCGGTATAGCTCAGGCGGAGCAGGCGGAGTGGGACTCCTTGTTCGCTGTGGGAGGTCGGGACAGTTGGAGAGAGCCTTCCTTTTGCAGGTGGACAGGGAGCTTGGACTTCTCTTGGGGTTACAGGAGGCAGGGAGGCAGACTTCTGGAGCGGCTGTACCGTTTCTATGTCAGTGATTGGGCGATAGGCAGAGGTGGAGAGTCAGGGGTGGTTCCACGGACGACCCTCTCTGACCATGCCCCAGTCATCCTAGTCCTGGACTCAACCTCTCATTCCTTACCTCCCCGCACGTGCTGGATCCCAGACTCCATCTACTCCAGAGCAGCGGTTCGCAGCAGGATAGTGGACCTGTGGCAGCACGATTGGGACCCCATGGGGGATATGGCAGCTCAGGTAGCTCAGGTTCTTGCCGAGTCTAGTCTCATCTGTCAGCAGGAGGCGACTCTGGTCAAGCAGCAGTGGTGGGCGAAGGAGAGGGGCCTCAGACGAGACCTTGCCTCGATACAGCGGATGCAACAGTCTTCTCCAGGCTCCGAGGAGCTCAGACGACACGAGGTTAGAGCCCGAGCCATGTTAGAGGAGATCACCCAGAGTCGCTCAGAGTTCTCGTTCCACGCTTCCAAGTCCTTTTGGGCTAGGAAAGGCGACAGGATGTGCAGAGAGTTCTTCAGGACTCATGGCCAGAGGTCAGCAAGGGAGCAGCTCCGTCTCTTAGGGCGCACGATGGTAGTGTTAGGACAGACGAGGTCAGGGACTTGGCGACATATTTCTATAGATCCCTGTTCCAGCAGGAGCCCCCAGACCCTCGTGCCCGCCGTTGCAGGGAGGAGGTGTGGAGGTATACGCCGACGCTCGTGCAGCCTAGCATGAGTGAGGCCCTTCTCGCCCCGTTTACTGTGTCAGAGATGCAAGATGCTGTGAGAGATACTGATGGGCAGAAATGCCCAGGTGAGGATGGGCTCTCTAGAGCTTTCTTCACCACCTTTTGGGAGCAGATCCACCAGCCCCTGCTTGCAGCCTTCCAGCATATCTTTTCCAGCGGACAGATGCCAGAGAGCCTTGCGACTGGCTTGATTTGCCTCATCCCCAAAGGGGGACCGTCAAGAGATCAGACAATGGCGCCCTATCACCCTCCTTCTGACTGCCTATAAAATCCTCACCAAGATGATCAGTAGCCGCATCCGACCCCTGCTACATGACTTGATCCACGACACCCCAACTGGTTTTGTCCAAGATCGCAGCATTTTGGACAGCATCTTCACGTTCTCAGAGGCGACTGAGTGGGCCCAGCATAGTGGCCAACACCTAGCCATACTCCTTGACTTTGAGAAGGCGTATGACAGGGTAGACTAGTCCTTCTTGGAGGGCACACTTTCTCGGTTCGGTTTCCCGGACGAGTGGATTAGAGGTATTGCTAGCCTCTACAGATCGGCCTCCAGTCGGGTTATCATCAATAGCAGGATGGGGGAGAGATTCACCCTCAAGCGCTTGGTACGTCAGGGCTGCCCGCTTGCGCCCTACCTCTTCTTTTGTTTTGCGGAGGCCATGGCTCACTTCCTATGAGCCCGTACCACTGGTCTTCGAGGGATGCGCCTCCCTATCAAGGACGATGCAGAGCTTCTGGACTCCGAGTATGTAGACAACACGGCCATGTATGTGCAAGATGATATTGAGTCACTGGAGCGAGTGAGACTGTCGCTAGAGGTTTTCTACCTAGCCGCTGGGGCGAAAATCAATTGGCATAAGTCAGTAGGTTTTCTTACGGATCCAGGAGCCAGCTCATAGTGGGGTATTTTCCTGGGGTTTCGCTGGATTCCTAGAGGACAGATGACACGTTACCTGGGATTCCAGGCTGGATACCACGCCGGCTCAGCAGTTCCTACCGGTCCTAGCTTCCATACGACGGAAGCTAGCCTTCTGGAGCACGGCTCGGCTATCTCTAGCAAGCAGGGCCCTTGTGGTCAATCGGGTCCTTCTAGCCACCGCTTGGTATGTGGCATCCTGCTGGTGCTTCTCGAGATCGTGCGTAGCCCAACTGAGGAGACTGGTGCGGAACTTTCTGTAGTCTGGCTCAGACGGTTCCGGCACCACCAGAGCCCGGGTCGCCTGGTAGACGGTCATTCTCCCCCAAACAGAGGACGGTCTTGGCATCATAGATTCAGAACTTCAGAGTCAGGAATTACTTGGCAAGTTAGTCATCCGCGGTCTGACCCCAGGAGGGCAGACATGGAAGCTCTTGCTTCAGCATGGTCTCAGCGCGTGTATCCCCCAGAGAGGGGGTGATTGGCAGCCTTCTATCCAGTGGATTTTCATTTTCACTTCAGCCCCGCTCCCCCTTCCTCCGCAGTCTCTTCTCAGTCTGGAGGAAGCTGCGGCACAGCCTCTCCCAAGTTCCCCCTAGCTGCCGAGAGGAGATAGACAGACAGCCCCTGATTTGGAGCAACCACGTGACAGATGATACAGGTCGCCAGCTTGGAGAGAGGTCCCATATCCCATGGGCGCTCTGGGCGCGTGGGCCTGCGCGCTCGCTCCGGGTTTGGAGGGACGTCTATAGCCCCAGACGAGCTGGCAGCAGCAGTAGGTACGGCACGAGGGATCCAGACTCGGCGAGCGGAGATTGATGCTGCCATTCTTGCAGGTTGGAGGATTCCCACAGTCACCAGACAGGTCCTCCTAGGAGATGAGAGGTGGCTAGGGCAACTCACACCCCGCGGCATTCCTTTGGTGGTTGCAAGCCTTTTCTCGGACTCCTCGATTCATTTCTTCTCCGTCGTCGATGATAGCCGTCTCCAGAGCAGAGAGGCTGTGATCGACCCCCAACTTCCCTGGCAGCGCCTTCGCATCATAGGGCTGCAAGGGAAAGCGTGGCATATGGACCCCCTGGTTGTGCAGGCCCAGGACTGGAGACTCTCGATTTAGGAGGGCCGCTCCTTGACAGAAGTGGAGTGGGACCCAGGGGAGTGGCGTTGGCCACCACTAGAGGCCTCAGAGAACCCTACCCCCTTCTCATATAGCGCGCGTACCGGTAGGCATGCTCTTGGGGCTCTCCAGCACAGGCTACCCACCCGGTATGCCCAAGGGATATCTCTGGTCTTTCTTCGTACATTCTGGAAGACTCTATGGGCAAGTTGGCAGCTGAGGAAGATCTCTTA
The DNA here is from genome assembly GCF_047967505.1 of Dipteris shenzhenensis. Lineage (NCBI taxonomy): Eukaryota > Viridiplantae > Streptophyta > Polypodiopsida > Gleicheniales > Dipteridaceae > Dipteris > Dipteris shenzhenensis. Next base: position 44,668,776 of record NC_141599.1, read on the forward strand.
CTTTCTTTGGATGGTGGTCCATAAGGGGCTACCAGTTGGGAGCTGGCTGAGGCAGATGGGGCAGGAGGGGCACTGCCAGATGTGTTTTCAGGAGGAGGAATCCCTGAAGCACTGCCTTTGGAGCTGTTCGCATGCTCAAACAGTGTGGAAGGGAGTCATGGGGATCTTAGCGAGGGCTGCACCCGAGTTAGGACCGGTCACTTGGGGAGCCTTTTGCTGGTGCAGCACCAAGGTGGGACTTTACTTGGCTTACGAGTTCTCTCGACAGGATCCAGTTTTCTTCATCACGCAGGCCACCTGGGCATACATGGAAAGCTTCCCCTAGCATCTCACAGAGAGAGATGCAGGAGCGATGACTCGGCAACCAGTTTGGGAGATCATAGGGAGTATTGTAGGCTGGCATATCTGGACTTCCAGATGCGCGCAGACCCTAGGAGATCAGGCTGCTTCTGCTACCCAGACCCTAGTAGACATCTGGAGCACGATCATCCACACGCTCAAGGGTCACTGGGATCAGAGTCAGGGGGGCTCCCGGGCAAGGAAGGAGAAGAGACGGAATTGGCTGTCCAGATGCAATCACACTGCACCCCAGCTGCACTCTCTTTGACTCGTTTCTAGATGGCATTTACAAAGCTTTTCAAAGCTCCAAAATAAAATCAGCAAAGTACCCAACCAAAGAATGACTCATGTAGCACTGTCTGGGCACCTGTGAACCAAGAAAGAGGCGGCACACAAGGCCAACCAATAGCTTATGGCAAAAAGAAATTGCAGCAGCAAAATCACAACTCACCAAGCCCTGAAAACTCGAACCAAGTCCTCAATCGCCAACAGGACATAGTAGCCAATGTCCAATTGCATAGTCAGCCAAAGAGGAGTGCAAAGGCATGAAGAAAGAGCATTTACAAGAGCCAACTAGCAAGAATTCCACTGAAAAATGCGAAAAGCACTTTTGTCGTGAAGAAGTGGGAGTTCTTGGGCTCAAAAGAAGCGTGCTTCAGAGAGGAATGCATTGAGAAGGTTTTGGAGAAGTTTCATCGCCGGAAAGTTCTCCAAAACTGAGAAAAACCAATCAACCAACGCGTGGGACCACTCGAAATTCAACAGAAAGCTGTAGCTTTGCAAGAGGAGAGGCCTAGGAGGCTGTAGAAGCCAAAAGGTCCCGAAAAAACCACTTTTGCAAATTCGACCAGCAAAAGAAGTGCTCAACTCTGCCCGTTCTACCAAACGCATGGAGGGAAAAGCATGACACTACAAAGGGGAGGCAGAGGGGAAGCCATCGGGCCAAACGGAAGTTGAGGAATCTATTCTCTAGGCTTGGGCAGCTTGCATGTTTTTTATAGCCAATTGCAGAAGTGCCTCCATCCTTTCCAAGAAAGCTCGTGTTTGCTTATTTTTCAGCCATGTCTGAAATTGTGGAAAGCATCCTCACTTTGCATCCATAAGTTGCTTCAAACGGGCTCATTCCCAATAAATAAATGCTTGGTATATTATAGCAAAATTCAGCAAGTCCAAGCCATTTATCCCAAGACTTCTAAGTGTCATGGCAAAAATGCATCGAGTATTCCTCCACATTTGTTCACCCTCTCAAATTACTTGACAGACGTAAATTACGATCACATGCATAGTACAGCTTTTGTAAAATCTATGTCCATTTCAGTGCGTTAAACAAAAAAGAACATTAAGGGGTAGTTGATCGTGATTGATCGAAACCTTCTAGCCACTCGTCAAATGGGTGACATGAGTCTTGTGTAAAGGGCTTTTCATATGATCGACCTCATAGGGTTGGGTTGAGAGGCGACAGTACGCACACAGGAAGCAAAGTTTTCGTTGAAATTGACGATGTGTCACGTTAAACAACGATCTGTATTAATGGTAGATGATAGGCCCAGAAATCCGCCTGTTAAACACCTATTATGTGCATTGGATGGCAACTATAGTCGCAAGCTGAACAATGTAATGATAGATAGTACATCGAATGTTGTTTTCACAAGATTGCCGCTATTTTTCAAGGTCCTTTGAAATCGTTTGCTATAGTTGCAAACTTTCTCAAAGATTAAATTGTAAATTTTTCCTCTAAAAGCCTTTTGCTATAGCCTTGCATTAGTGGAAAATTTCCGGAAGTGGATAATCCAAATAAAACTATGTTTGAAACAGTTTGAATTTCATTTGCTTTTTCCTATTCTTTATTTGTTTCCTCTTCTCCACCATGCAATCCTCACATGCACTCCAAGTAGCTTTTGATGGAGTTGGCCATATACTAGGTTTAGAACATATTCCTTCTATGGCTGAATCCTGAGTGCATACAAACCGAAGTCACCATAAACACTTGTAGAAATTGGTTTCAAATTTTCTTTTAGAAACGTTTCAAAAATCTTAGAGGGGCTTTCTAGAAACACGCATAACTAACATATGTAAACTATAGAATATGACAATATAGATAATCTTAAATACTAAAGTCTAATAAGCATGCGACTGTCTAGTGTGTCTAGACATCAATGATCAACTCTCTCTCTCTCTCTCTCTCTCTCTCTCTCTCTCTTAACTAACGTATGTAAACTATAGAATACGACAATATAGATAATCTTAAATACTAAAGTCTAATAAACATGCGACTGTCTAGTGTGTCTAGACATCAATGATCAACTCTCTCTCTCTCTCTCTCTCTCTCTCTCTCTCTCTCTCTGTTTGAGGTCACAAAGTACAAGTGATAAGTAGCTTGTAAGACTTAAAGTAAGCCATGACTCCTGAGTCTTGAATAAAACATGATAGAAATTCATAAAAATGATAAATAGGATACAAGCCTGGACTGCTACAGTGTAAATTGTACAATATACAATCAAGCTTGTTGCTAGGGCATACTCCATCCCATTCCCTTGCAAGTTGTTTCTCCACCCCATTCCCTCATCCCTTTGTTGGAATGGGATGGAGAGGAGAGCTCTCGACTAGAACACCCAGCCCAGGCCGCAACAGCAAGAGGAGAGCACAGGCAAAGGGAATGTGAGGGTTTAGGGATATGAGGGATGGGGGGTGGAGAGGCTAGCGGAAATTGAAAAGGTTACACAAAAACCCTAATTTAGCAATTTCAGCCATTTCGACGAAATGTTTCTACAAATTGGAAAAGCATTTTGTATTGACTTTGAGAGCATCAATCTTTACAAGGACCCTTCTCCTATAGAGGAATTCTATGGAATTCTTATAGCGAATTCTGCCACCTTGAGCTCACAACTAAGTCTATTGTAAATAAAATTGCTCATCTTGATGCCTCAGTTACTGCTTTAACTACGTTGTTAAATACATTATTTGAAGTTGAGGGTAGGTAGGATATCCAAAGAATGACTCTTACCTCATTGACACCTTGTATTGTCCCAATAGTAACGTATGGTGAGGGCACTTCTCTATTGAGTAGTCACAGTAGTGCTTACAAAGAGTCAATTAAGCCACCCATATGGAATGGAGACCAGAAAGATAGAAACAAAGATATCCTTTATACCTTTCTCAAAAAGTGACAGGATTTCCATAAATTTTTAATGGAGATAGAAACAAAGATATCCTTTATACCTTTCTCCAAAAGCGACAGGATTTCCATTAATCGAGATCTACTCCTCAATAGCTGCAAGACACTATCGTGAGGCTATTCTTAAGTTAGAAGACCTCACTGAGTTTCATAGAATTAGGGGGTTTATACGTGGTCTAAAGGATGACTACGAGGTCAAAGTCTATAGAAATGCCCCAAAAACATTGGATGAGGCTCTTAGGTTTGCTTAGATCTATCAAAGGTGCAGCCGAACAAAGAGCAAGCAAAACTATGAACAGAAAGAGAGCAGATATGTGAGCAGAGAGAGAGAGAGAGAGAGAGAGAGTAGAATGCGAATAGAGAAAGAAGATTACTCCACAAGAAATGCTAAAGATGTACACGAAAAACTCAGCGTATTACAACTGAGAAAACCCCCAATGAAAAGATTGTATACAAGGGCAGGTAGTGCCACTTTTAGGTGGTCCGGGGGGGGGGTGCGCGGGAATCCCTATTGGTCGGTCTGGTCTGTCAAGCCAACCAGACTGACAGGGATGGTCACTTAGACCCCACCTTTCTGGTCGGCTAACCCAACCGAACAGATGACAAGATTTGTAGCACCTTTGGATGTCGAACCAAACCCAAGGAGCTGGAATGTTGCCCGAGTATCTGTTGCGGTAGAGGCTTGGTGAAAAGGTCCACCGCATTGTCCCTCATCGACCACTCTGTGCATTGCTTTGAGAAGATTCTCCTGATCTCAATCTGCCTGTCCATGGCGAAGTATGTGAACCACTACTAGAGGACACTGCAGGTCCACTAATATTTTGTGATTGCTGCTGTGAATTCTGTGCAACATTACCATTTTGAGCAAGACGTCACCATCTAATATCTTTTCACGAACAAAATGGTACAGGATCTCTATGTGCTTGATCCGGGCATGGAACACCGGATTCCTCGCCATAGCTGTACAGCTTTGATTGTCGCACTGCATGTAACTAAGCCAGCTAAAAGACCTACTAAATCAGCCCTAAACCGCTAGCTAGGGATAGCAGCATGGAATAAATTGATAGTACAGCAAGTAATCATGAGAATTCAAATGCATAATCACCAGGGAAGTACCTGGAAACCTGAGGACATCCATGGCTTGTGATGGGCTGCACAAGCAACAGTCTAGGAGAGAGGGTTTCCTGGTTTAATTCAGCTTAGAGCAAACAGGGCTCAGTTGTAATGCCTGTTCATTAAATGCTATTCATAGTTATGAGTACAAGGTAGGCCTGGACATCAATTACCACTTTGCTTATGGGATGGCTATCCTAGGATGCCATGTGGCAACATCAGACCATCCTGTTGTCCACCCTGCCTAAAGGAAATTTGTCCTCAAATTTGCAATGGTGCTCTAACAAGGAATTACAAATACAGAATGAAGAAATGAAGCTCATATCTGGTCATAACATGTATGTAACAGTGAACCCAGGGATTATTCTCTGTTGCAGCTGTCAACAGCCCCCTTTAGTGCTGGGTGGTCAGCTGTACTTGGAGTGAGAGTGTGCCCATTGCCTTGAGCAGCTCTTGCCAAAAGTGGCCCGTGAACTTGGCATCTCTGTCACTATTTCCTGTGGCATTCCATGTAGCTTAAACACATTCTCCATGAATTGTGAAGCAACCATAGATGCTTATTATTGTGTCTTAGTGGTATTAAATGTGCTGCCTTAACCAGCGTCTTTACTTGGGAGAGAGATTAGTTTGAGACAAGAAATACTTGAGTGTGCTGTGGTCAATCTTTACTTTGAATTGGCTGCCATAAAGATAGTGATGCCACTTCTCAATGGCATGTAATATTGCCAACATCTCTGGTCATATATATGATGGGTAGGTAAGCTTCTTAACATCCAACTTCCTACTCCCATAGGCAATCACTCCATGTGGCTGTTTTAGGACTGCACCAATACCCCTTCACTTGCATATGCTTCAATGATGAAAGGGTGGGAAAAAATAGGACATAACAAAATAGGTGCTGAAGTGAGGGCATCTTCTCTGCATCTTTTGTCCACCACTATCAACCAGGATGTGAACAAGTCGTCCATTGATTGACCTTTCAAGTCTGATAGTTTGGGCATCGTGAGTTCCCATGAAAGACTCTGAAGATATGTTGTATAAGGTAGATTGGGTGTCCCAAACAGTTCATCATCCTCCACCCAAAAGTTTCCTTCTGGATGCCTGCCAGCCTCCACATATTCATCAATAACTTCAGCTCTCCATTGTTGGCATCTCCTTGGGCATTTGGACTGGCAGTCAACATTAATCATGGTGTTACAACTGAGACAAGGTAGACCCACCTGGATCAAATGGAAAAGAGGGCTCCCTTTTGGATCCATGAACAATCTCAACATCACCCGGAGCCTCATTTTCACAATCATGAAATTCTGGCTCTGCTGCAGGGTTATCTGAAATGGAATCATCTTCAATTTCAATTATCATGCTCAACTTTGCACCTGCCTTAGCTTTGCAAACACTCCTATGCTCAGGTGGCCACTTTTCACCACATAGATAACATAAGTTCTGCTATTTGTCCTCAATGATAGCCTGAGACAATTCCTTTACCATCTTATCTTTCTTATCATTTGGCTTCTTCTTAGGGCTTGGCCTGATTATACCTGCTGCATCCTCAGCCTTATAGAGTTTTGTATTCCCATATGCTACCATAAACAATAGGATACTGGGGAATGCGAGAGCTTGTTGAAGAAGATACCACTTGCTTTGAAGCCACTGGAGGGCTAACCTTACTTATAGGTCTGCTGTCAAAGTGACCAATACCAACACCTTTCTCCTTCACATTATACTTGGGTCCACATCGCTCAGCAAGTCTCATCGCCTTCTTGAGGATGCTATGGTTTTGAGCTAACACATCAGCAGCTCAGCTGGATGAAGTCCATGTATAAACCTCAGCAATCTTCAACAAATGCTCCAATTTAAGCATCGAATACCGCAGGATAGCATACAAGGATAGAAAATCCCCAATTATCTTTGTAAGCTGACATGGACATCTGACAACAAATGCGCCTCCTGTGACCTGCCAGCCAAATGCTGACTTATACCACCGTAAATCTGGCTTGCTCAAGGCAGGCAGAGGCGACATGGCTTTCTCGATTCTTAACTCCAATGATGGGGAAAGGGTGCATTCAAAATATTCTTGACTTCCGCCACACTTATCGAGTGGTTTGGCTAGAGGGCAAGACAGATGAAGCTACGGAAATGTCACAGACGAGAGGGCGAATGAACTTCGATTAGGGTCAAACCTAAAACTGGTGTCAATACAGCCGGGGCGACTCCAAGAGTCCAATCAAATCGCTAATCGATGCAGTAAATCTCCAGATCGCTGAAAGATTGGGAAACTGCCTTCGTCACAAGTACTGGAACAAATCCTTTAAATTTCACTGGAATTGTTTAGGGCTTCTGACCAGGAGATCAGCCCGATCATAGGAGAAAGGGTTTCCTAGTTCAGTTCAGCTTAGAGCAAACAGGGCTCAGCTATAATGACTGTTCATTACATGGCATTCATAGTTATAAGTACAATGTACAACATGGCCCCCTTCTATAGGAATAGGCCTGGACATCAATTACCACTTTGCTTATGGGATGGCTGTCCTAGGATGCCACGTGGAAACATCAGACCATCCAGCTAAAATACTACTTTTTACAAAGCCAATTAGAGGCTGATTAGGCTAAAAACTAAGTTAAGTAAACTGGCCTTTGTTTCACTGGATGACATTAGGTTCCCTCTGCTGGAACTTGATCTCGCCAAGTAGCCTTTGTAGCCATACCACCTCACAGGCAGCCAGATACTCAGCATCAGTTGATGACAAAGCCACGTTGGGCTGCTTCTTGCTGCTCCACAAAATAGCTCCTAAGTCTGGATCTCCTGACCAATCACAGTCACTCCATCCTTGAAGCTGGACTCTAGGCTCCACTCCAAATCCTGCATCATAAAACAGGTCCATGATCGTAAAACCCTGCAGATACAGCAAGATTTATCAATCCTGCATCCCAATGAGTCTTTACAGTGCTAACTCAAATCTCACTCTTTTCCTTATTGTGCACATGAATATAGAAGATGCAGACAGTTCATGACCTATGCACATGAGAGTAGAAACAGTAAATATATATGTTCCAAAGATGGACAAAACCTTGTACAAAGGTGTGCACAGTGTGCCACCATCTAGCAGATATGGTGCTGCCTAGATGTGGACCCCTGGCACCACAAAACTGTCTTCTAGCTCCTCCTGGCACCTTCAAGACTGTCAGCCTGCATGCTCTCCAAGAGCTTCAATGGACTGAGTAGATGCCATCCTTGCTGCTTACGTCTGCAACTATTGGTGAGCTACTGTTGGTTCCCTGATCCTTGTGGCACAAGTGCCACTGTTTCTAGGCCTCCTTGCCACTGGAACTCCAGCCAATGTGTGAGGCACTGCATGTATCTCTGGACCTCTCTACAGCCAAGAACTGAGGCACAAAAGACTTTGAACTGCCCCCATCCAAGGGCCGGGCTGGAATGCCCTAGAAATATACCGAACAGAGCTCCAGACTGGCCGACCAGTCTGCAGAGTGACCTCACCAGTAGGACCTGCCTGACTACCAACCTGACACAAGGCAGGCCAACAGGGCTGCTGCGCCGAACTGGGCAATCCATGTTCACTGCCCTGTGTGTTCTCTGCAGTCTTCCAACCTGCTCTACTCCAGTCACCTGCAGCTGCTACTGCCTCTGCTGACCAGTATCAGGGCCTATTTATGGTATACTTTCTGCCCTGCTCTTGCATGCAGTATATCTGCTGCTCTGCATGCTGCCTATGTGGCAGCCCTGCTACAGTACGCAGATCTGCCCCCATGGCAACCTTCCTCTCTACCCACGTGCATCTCTCTGTCCCAAAAGATGTTGCTGGTACACCTCCCTATGTCCTGGAGCTTACAGGCGAGAGGTGACCTATATAATCCCAACAAAGGCATAAGGTGCCACACTGCACACGGCCTGAACGGACTACAAGTCTTAAGACAAGAGGTGAAGAGACACTTGTAGTGTGTGATGGAGGTGTAATCTCAGTTCATATAGCCCAAGCCATGGCCCATGGGCAGGGCTGGACTGACCAACCATCACCTAGACCACAAGTTGACCTGATAGCAGACCACAAACCCACCGATTAGGTTGGATGCATAGATTGGTTAGGTTGCCACATCATCAGCCGAGCCTGCCACATCAGCTAGCGGCATCTACCATGTGAAATGCCAACATCTGCTAGCGCCTAACACATGGCTGCTGCCACATCACCTGTCGGCAGTTCTGCCTCGGGCTCCCACATCAGCAACTGTACTGTACAAAGTCACATCATCACTCCAAGTGGTGTCCACGTTGCTGTGTGCCACATCATCTCCGTGGCCAGCCTGGAGCCGACTTGGACAGCCAAGAGCTGCCCTCAACATCCGGCTGGATGACTCCTTCACCTATGCTATCATCGTCATGGCTTCTCCTTGTAAGGGGGCCTTACATGCGAGCAAATAAGTTTCAGTGAAGAATAACAGAGGTGGTTGACCTCCAACATTCACACTAATGAACGGATATCCTTTATGTACTGGATGTGAGAACATGAGGAGCTCTGATAGTCTGGAATTATTTGTTTGCGTATTCGCAGTTCTGTCCAGTTTTTATGGGACTCCTTGGCAGATGTTCTTAATACAAGAACATAGTTGCTTTTAAGGGGATTACCAAGAAGGACCTTCAGGAAGCTGACCTCCGACAAAGTTGCTTGTAGAGCTTCGTAAGAGACGGTTCTAGAAGGAGCTTGCATTTGAGGCATGCCAAGCTTCAACTTTTCTAAGCAGCACAACCATGGTCTTGTTCATGTCAATCATTAGAAGAAAGATTATTATCCAGGTGTCCAAAGTCTGATCTCTTTTTCGAAACGATGAGCCCGCAAGATCAAACGATGAGTAGCGTGGCAATCTGTAGCGTGGTTTCAATAAATGGGAGGAAGTAATAAGATGAAGAACCTAAGATATCATAATGTATAATGAACCAACATTTGTAGCAAAAGTGTAGTGGTTGGGACTCACTGGCATGAGCACCGCCGCTCATTTCATCTTGGCCTCAGTGAAGAGCACATGTTTCCGAACAACGGGATCGTATTTGCGAAATTCTAACTTGTAAGGAATCTTGCGCGGGTTCTTGGGCTTGACGTAGAAATAGCCTGTTCCTGCAGCCGACACCAGCCGTATCAAAACCGAACCTCCCTTCCCCTTCGCCATTTCCCTCTTCACAGTTTACACTCCAAGTGATTTAAGGCTATTAGGTCAAGGGGCTAGTCAACCAAAAAAATGGAAATTCAATTGGGCTCTTTACACACTGCCAGCTTGCCCTCCTGCCACCTGAAAATGTAGCGCTAGTTTCACCACTTGGGAAGGCCCAATTGGCCCTTACAATAATATACTTTTTCTCATGTTGAACTGAGCAACCAAATGCCCCAAACCCCATGGTAGTATGCGTTTATGAAACATGGGAAGTCACGGTTGTTTTCATCCTATTAGCATTATACGTTAGCACATTTAGGATGGGTTCAAGATGAAAAATCAAAAGGACAACTCATCATTAAACTAACTCTCCCTCTTCTTCTTTTATGTGTTAAAGGCTAGCACCTTCACCTTGGCCCCCTCCTCTACCACCCCTATGTGTAAGACCCCCAAGAAATAACTATAAAGGCCATGAAGGTTGATCCATTCAAGAACCCATGACCTAAACATTGGAGATCTAGTGACCAAACTACTAGGCAAAATTTATGACCCCATGGATGCCATCACCTTCCTCTTAATTTCTCCTCTTTGGTAAAATTAAGACTTCCTCCAAGGAAGATCATAGCACATTTTCTCTATGGTTAAAGCATATGTTGTCATACATTGTGTTTCCAACCTCAAAAAATTAATACAAAACAAACTTCTAAATTAATGCCATACAAATAAGCCTACCCAATTCAAAAGAATTCGTAAATGTATTAATTAGTGGAAAAGTGAGGAGGGGAGGGGTGGAAAGGCAAAGGAGGCAATAAAGAGAAGAGTGATTAATGAGTAAGTCCCTCTACTTATGGGGGGAGGGGCCCCCTCCCCGAGCCCTCCTCAATGTACTAAACTCTACTCTTTCACGACATCTTCATTTAGCCTAGACTAAGTGGGTGTCTCGAGCTCAAGTCCCCTCTTTGCATAAAGTTTTGAAGCTATCCCTTGAACATTTAGCTTAATTATGCTACTGCACCCTTTCACCTGAGAAATCAATTGAATTTTTCTATTGAAAATAAAGGCCTTTTCAATTACCTTTCTCCTTATGTTAAATTATATGTATAGAATAAGTTACTTAGATTAAGGCCTTTATAATTGAACACTATTGCAGATGAAGTGAGAACATGGCATGGCTTCTTGAAAAAAGATTCCTTTCAAAATCCTAGGATTATTGGCCACTTTTTTAAAGTATTTTATTTTCTCATAGGTCCATCTCCAAAAACAATTGATTCTACAAAAGGGCACAAATTTATGCAACACAACTTCTTAAGATGAACTAGATACATATACTTAGGTTTTCAAACGTGACTACACGTGAATATCATCTTGAAAACACATGCTAGATAATGAATCTTATTTTAAAGGTTGTAAGAAATAATTTACATCCACAAAGTCACCCTAAGATTTCATCATCATTGATGGTATAGAAATGTGATTCAAACCAAATGAACATGAAAGATATTATTATTAATATTATAAACAAGAGACCAAATGAAGTACATGTGAATTATGTACCAAATGGGAAATCCATATGACAAATAGAAAACCAAATCATTTAAATATCCTAAAATATGTCTATATGTCAAATTTTATATAAAAAACCAAATGTCTAACTAAACATCAACACAATCTATGCCTTTCTTATCAATACTAGTAGCAATCTCTCCTTCTTGTACAATAGTTGAACCTTTACTAGTTTCCTCAATAGCTTCATGCTCTACCCCAACAAATTCACCAGCCTCATCATGAAGGAGTTTGAGGTTCTGATGACAATGCTTGCACCCAATCATTATTAATTACAATCTCTATGTGGCTGAGATAAAAAATCACGCTTGGAAGATCACAAGCGCCAAGCATTTAAGCTAACTTGAGACATTTAAACTATTGATTACTAAAATGCCCTATGGCAGTGATCCTAACCTGATTATGTAGCATGGCCATAAAGGCCTTGATAGATGCCACCTAGCCATAAAGGCTTGATAGATGTGGTTTCAACGAGAAGATGGATGACTCTTGCTAAGGAGTCGGAGTTACTGAAGCTAGGTTGGTTGGACTATTAACACAGACCTAGGGAGTGTGGTGATTGGAAGAGACTAGACTGGTCACTCATTATGAGGGGCACATTTGGAGCTTATTTACATCAAATGTGCTTAGGGATCACAGGTGGGACCATGACTGAAGATGTTGGGGCTACCAAGGATTTCTATTATGCAAGGCTAAAATTTAAAAAAAAGAAACGTTTGGGGTCATTGTTGTCTCGTAGTCTTTCAACCATCGTCTCCTGTGAAGCTTCTTTTTTCTTTTGTTCCAAAGAAAGGAACCTTCTATTAATGCTTGAAAGATTTCATACAAGACAGCAGCCCCGAAGGTGCTGAGTATGGAAAAAAACCGAAAAAGGGTGAAAGAAAGAAACTGGCCTGTTCCAGAGAAACTCAGCTCACTGCCTAGGGGATCTCTGGAACTGGGGCTAACAGCCAAGTGGGAGGACTATACAGCCAGTAAATCCCTCACGGGGTGAAGATGTAGAAAACTCCTATAGGCCAAGCCTTGTAGAAACCAGCACGCCTCTCGATGGTCGCCCTAAAGCCAAGAGTCCCATGCCCCCAAGTGGACCGTAGAGTGTAAATGGTATCCTGCCAAACGGCAACTAGGGTAGCCAAGGGTGGAACCAGGTGCTCACCCATCACAAGACTGCATGTGAGCCACCCAAATGTTCCAAGCCGTGATGCTGGCTACCACCTCCCAAACACTGTCCTCCCTGGGAGAAGGAGGAGCTAGGCTGTCAGGAGGGATTGCCTCATGGAGTGCAATCCTCTGGATGCTCTGACCCTGTATCCGGTAAGCTGGGGAGATCTCATCAATCTGAAACGCATGTCCTCCCTCTGGCAACCAAGCCACCATCCCCCAGGTGTAGTCTCTATGAAGGCTCTGCATACGTGTCATGATCCTGAGGGCTCCCATCCAGATCCTCGCTGTGATACAACAGCTCCACAGGCAGTGCGAGATAGTCTCTAGGACACCATCGGAGCAACAATAGCACTGCCCCTCCACTCGCATCTGCTCCTGATGGGCAAGCATCCGTGGATGGCCAACCAGAAGAAGTATGAAATCTTCCTCGGCCGCAAGCTGGACCACAACCATGTCCAAAACTTGGAGCGAACATCTCGGGGCACTCTGGGTCACCCAACGCCTCTCCCTCGAGGGGTTCCACCTCGACGAGTCCATCTGAAGCCTCTTGCCAATCCGTGTGGTGTAGGAAAAGAAGGGCAACTCATCCACGGCTCAGCTAGGTCACCTCTAGAGGGCCAGAACCACTCTCTCGGATCCTATTGGACCTCCCTCAAGTGTCTACCCTCCTACAGCCAAAGGCACCATCTAGAGCCGTCCTGCTCTGAGAGACTGGGAGGGTCAATGTGCCACTCCTTCCCCAAATGTCCCACAACTCTGATCATCCACCAGTGAATCCCATCAAGACTCCCATCCATCTTGAGGTCTCTCTCAGTGAGTGGCTGAAGTAGGCCTCCAGGTCCTACGGACAAAATCTATAGGTTTCTTCATAGGCTCTGAGGAGACATAGGAGATTTATGGGTGGGGGAGTGACTTTGGCTTTAGTCGGATACTGCAGGGCCAAACAGTGAGATACCTCGGATGCTAGGTGGGTATTGACATTATAGCAGAGCAGCAAATTTCCCCGGTCCTTGAGAGTGTTTGGTGCAAGCTTCTCTATTGGAGCTTGGCCAAACTCTCCCTAGCAGATCGCCCCTTAGTGGCAAACCAGGTCCTTCTTGCCATGACCTAGTATATCACCTCCTACTGGTGCTTTCACACAGGATGCATTGGGTAGCTCCGATGGTTGGTACGAAACTTCCTTTGGGCAGGTTTAGACAGCACGAGGAACACTAGGGCCCGAGTAGCTTGGTAGACGGTGATCATGCTGCAGGCACTGGGAGGCTTGAGTATCATTGATCTGGAGATAGAGAGTAGAGCCCTTCTGGGCAAGTTGGTGGTTTGTGGCCTCACCCCAGGTGCAAAGCCTTGGAAGCTCCTCTTCTAGTGAGGGCTTCTAAGGAACACCCGGACAGTGGCAACCTTCACATAGATAGATCTTCTCAAAGGCCTCCCTTACGGGGAAGGTCTCCCCCCTGATGAGGAGCCTTCACAGGGTTTGGCAAAGACTGGCAGGGGGTCTCATCCGTGCTCTGCCCAGATGTAGAGAGGAGTTTGAGTGCCAACCCCTTATGTGGCACCCAGAGATTAGAGATTAGGAGGGACATATGCTCAAACAGCAGACTCACATTGGTTGGTCACAGTGGGACAGTGGTCTAGCAGGGTTCTTTGGCCATTGGAGCAGATTACCTATGGAGATAGAGGTGAGGCTGTTGACACCCTAGCGCATCTGCGAGGGGCAGAGCAGTAGATGGGCGAGATTGACTTAGCAATTCCTAAGTCTTGGTGGGAAGGACTTCATGTTTGGAGAGACAACAGATGGTTGGGGCACTTTTCTCATATTAGTGTTCGCTTGAGGATGTTGATGCAGCGAGGCAGCATGCACCCTGGCTTCTTCCGTACATGTACTAACCATACTCTTGCACTCCTTCCCCCTCCTGCCTCCCAACTCCTCCAGAGTCCCCCCCCCCTTTCCTGCTTCTCCTATTCCATTCTACTCCTCATCTCCTCTCCTCCCTCGTCCTCCTCCTCCTCCTACTCCCCTTCTTCCTCCTCTTGTTCACTTCTCCTCAACCCTTAACCTAATGAATATGTGAAGGAGACTATCTCTCCACTCCTCAACCTTGAACTCATCCTAAACCTTGTAACCCTCTCTTAACCTTATAACCTTAGTTAAATTTCTCAACTCTATCCTCCTCCTAAACCCTTCAAACCTTTCCTAAAACCTTCAACCCCTATGGATGTGAGAACCTCCATCTAACCTCAGGAACAAAACTTCTTTCCCACATAAGCTCATACAAGAGCCACATTTTATGCTTTAGGCTACACCCGTCATCACAAATTTGACCTAGGTATGATCTGAGGATCTATGCTACATTTGTGAACACCTATGCTATAATGAGCAATGACATAACTATAGGTGACCAATATCCTAAGAATTGGAAATGAGAGAAATAGTGACAACAAAGAGTTTTAAGTCGTGGTATTTGAGTTAATCCTTTTTTATAGTTAGGGTTGAACTACACATGGTCAACTACTTAGGGCTAGGCATGGCCAAAACTAGGTAGTTTAGGCTGAACCATAGCATCCGATGACCAAGATCAAGTGACATATGTATGGATTTTATTACTTGATGGAAGGTGCATCAAAACATTCAAAGAAATCTTTGGAGTGGTTTGGAGTTTATTGCTTAGGATCAATCATGGTCAAAAGCAGGTACCTTTAGTTCAACTAGGCTACACATGGTTAGAACTGTGATTTAAGAAGTTTGAATGAAGCAACATTACCAAGCCTCATAGGGTTAGGAACGAGCAACATTAGGTTAGAACCAAGCATCATAGGGTTAGGAATGAGCAATAAAATAGTAACATATGATAGGTGCTCTCAGAACCTTGGGCAAAGTTTTACTTAAGAGAATGAGAAGTGAATTTGACATTTTAAATTTATGGTCATTCATAAGCTAGTTTAATCACATTTTAGTATGATTCCATTCCTCTTCCCATCTCTCTTGATTAGAATCACTCTTCATATATACATAGACTCTCCTTATATTCTTACCATTGATATAAAATCTCCTTAATATTAAAATCTCCTAAATATGAAATCTCCTTAATCTTAAAATCTCCCTTTACGGCAATGCTTGATATAAATTTTGTGGAAATAGAGCTAGGGTAATTGAATTTATTTGTTTCATCCTCCAAAATCTTGGGTGATTAAAGTGACTTGGTTGATTATATATGTTTATCCTTTAAAATATTAAGGCACTGTGCTATTGAGGCCTATTTACTACTCATAGTATTAATCCAAATACTTGCATCACTAGCCTTTTTTTCAATTTTTCTTTATGTATCTTAACTATGGAAAACATAGGACAAGCTATATATTTGGAAGCCTCCATCTCTGGCATGATCACCAATTGTGTGTATAGCCCAACTCTACTCTTCTCTATTCTTTGCATGAGAGGAGAAGGAGGTGGAGGAGGAGGAGGGAGGAGGGAGGAGGAGAGGGAGAGGATGGGCTGCAATGTTGGAGGAGAGGGGAGGAGGAGTTGCAAGGTTAGGACATGCTTTTGGATATGGAGTGCAAGGAAGCATGGACACTTGGAGACAATTGCTTGGAATACTAAAGTAGAACTCAACACAATGCCCCAAAGAGTGTGGGCTTCATTCCATTATGGGGTATTTATACAAGTTGGAAAGCTTCTCACTCTGCATGTAGGAATTGTAAGATATTCTCTCTCTACATGTAGAACTTGCATCTAGAAGTTGCATGTAGTTGTCTCTGTGCCAATAGTTTGATATCACTATTTGCACAAAAAGGGTGTCCCACATTTGTAAACCACTAAACCTCTTGGGCAAATGAGAACCTACTAGCTAGGAATGATAGACATTCTTGAGGCACTCACCTTCAAAGCATTCTCCGACTTTTGTGCAACCTCCAATTCTCATTTCCTACACTGCATTCTTCCTTTTCTCATCAAACCACCTCTTCTCTCTTGCATTGATGATGATGTCCAAGTCCTCCTCCTCCTTCTCCTATAAAGATAAGTCTTTTACTATATTCTATACTTGATTAAGGAGATCAAGGGATGACTAAATGGCTCAAGTCTTGACTACCTACTTAGATATGACTATGCCCTAAAGAATGTTGAATAGATAATCAATTTAATCCATTTACTCATGTGGAAGGAACATAAAATTGCATAGAGAGGACCAATATACCCTGTTTGAGGAACCCTTATTGCTATCATGCTCGGAATCAAAGGGAATTACAAGGTCTATCTTTAACCTACCAATGCATGAAAGTTAGATGCAGCCCTAGAGCCAATGGTAGACATTGAGGATTTAGGCGCTATATAGCAATGGCAAGGATTTTTTAAGCCATATGTTAATACTATTCTTGAACCCTTTTCTAAAGAATCAATAGGTTTCATAAGCTAGAAGTCTTGGGCCATCAAAGTCTCACCTACATCTTGCAAAGTTGATTTATACTACATTCCTATTCAAGAAGTAGAGAATTGTTATGTGGAGCTACATGCAATCAAGTTGATGGATGCTAAGACATCTCCATGGTTTCTTATCGTTATTTAATTTATAGGTTCCTCTAGACTATAAGCCCAATTCAAGGTCACATAAAAATTGTAATTTGTATAGAAGGGTTGTAAGGAGCTACAAAGTAATCATTGAAGGCTAAGGAAATCTCCATAGGTTCTTAAGAACCTTCCTTCAATTTTCTTGCAATTTTGTGCCAAAGAGTGCCAAAGAAAAAGATTCTCACATTCAAGGATCAAGGTGTACTCGCCTAATTGATGGTGGGCTGGGAGAGATTAATACAAAGTTGATAGGCAGCCAAAAGAAGCAATCAAGATCCACAAGAAAATATGAATCAAGGATATTTATTTGAGGATGAAGCAAAAGAAGGTGCCATGCCAAAGGAGAAGAAGAAGAGACCATCAACATAGAAGAACATAATTTGGCACAACAAATGAGTCACTAATTCCTCCCCATTTGATAGAATAAGAGCCTTCTCCCATAATAAGTGGGCAAGTTTGCTCTACACATTCTTACACATCATAGCATATATTCTTCTAACAAAATGTCCTAATGGATGATAGTAAGTTAATACTTTCCACTCTGTTTATAGAATAGGATTAACAATAAATGTTGAGTTGTGAAGACTTATATTTTTAAATGCAAGGATGTATATTGAAATTTATAATGATTTGAAATTTACTGTTAACCAAATGGTGTGAAGTAAAGAGCTAGTAGTGGCCAAGGATTTACTATGCACTTATGGGGTGCTTAAGCCCACACAACCCTAGGCCTCGATGGCTAAATATCTAGAGCACATGCTTGGCATAAACTACTCGTCCCTGAGGGTCCACACAACTAGATGAGCCTACACGATGTTGTGAGAGGATTTCTTTGAAGGATTTTTATGCAAAAGGTACTAGTTTATAGTAAAGGAGCTACATTCATAGCACAAACCAGGTATTTTTTTTTCATCTTTTGATGTTTTTCCTTGTTGGACTCATTGGGCTTTACATACATAGTCAGTGTCCATCTCCCAGTTGTAAACTAAGAATCCTATGAGTGAGTCATAGGTTGGGGCCATGAGTGTTGCCACATGATAGTGGGCAAGCCATGGAGCATCCCATGTATTACTGCTAAGGGATGAGGTCATCAACTTGTTAATCTTGCCCACTTTAAGACTTTTGCAAAGTATCATGCACACTGGATATCATCTGCATGGTTGGGCATGTATATTTTCTTGTTTTTGACCACACGTCATGCACAAGTGTTAAAAAGTATGCATCTCAGTGCTTCTACCCTATGTTTGCACATGTCTTTATGGGTATAAATTTTTGCATGTCTTACCCACTTTGAGGCCCTTACAAGGTAACATTACTGTATCGCTAGGATTATTAGGGGAGTGGGGTCAAGGAGTAAGCTAGAACACCATAAGACTTAGACTTCAAGAGAGGAATATATCCAAATATTTTCCACCTGTATTGTGGTAATTTTTGCATCATTCAAGAAATAAATGATGTAGTTGGTAAGTTGAGACTCCCTTACAATAAAAGTTTTCATTTAGTTTTTCATATGAGCAATGTTTTGTACGTCCTAAAGAACTAATAGAGTTGGAAAATTTAATCTATGTTCTACCGGAACTTGAAAAGGTTCTTGATAATAGAAAAAACCAACTCAAGAATAGAAGTATTACAGACTATAATATTAAGTGGAAAGATAGGCTTGATGAACATTTGACTTTGGAGTTGAAGAAAAACCAACTCAAGAATAGAAGTATTACAGGCTGTTATATTAATTGGAAAGATAGGCTTGATGAAGATTTGACTTTGGAGTTGAAGAAAAGCTCCCTAGAATTATTTTTGAGGAAATAATTGTATCTAAAGGGGGGAT